>NW_009922355.1:9660-52900 GCF_000696875.1 Nestor notabilis | reverse complement strand
GATAGAGTTCCTGCTGACGTATTAAGGAGATGCAGCTGCTCTCTAGCTTCTGTTCTCTTACAGTGCTGTTTTGAAAAGAAGCCATGTGTTGAATAGCTTTTAGAAATCTGTGTCTGTTGTAGACTGGGAGACTGTTTCTTTCCCGTTTAATATGGCAGAGCAGATTTCAGCAGATTAAGTAACAGTTGGTTAGACCTCTAAACAGATGAAAAGAGGCTCTTGTGTTACAAAACTAACCAATACCAAGAATTAAATAAATTGAATAATCTGTTTTGATTAAACTGTCTTAAATCAAAAATCAAAGGGACATGTGGAGAGGATGAGTGGCCAGGCAGAAGGTGGGGAGGGGAAGAAAGAGCATGATGAACTAAAACCAAAATAGTAAACTAAAGTACAGAAGAAAGAGACAGTAGAGGTGCTGCCTCATAGTCATGGGCAATAATGAGACTTTTAAGGTAACTGGAACCATATGCCTCTGTAAGGATTGCAGGGTTTTCCATGTAGAGGTGAAACTCTAGAAGAACCTTATTTCATTTGTGCTAGGCCAAGAATAGAAGCTTAATGGAAGATGAGTCTCTGAAGAATAACAGGATATTTCAGGTTTTGTTTTAGTATAAATTATATTTTAAGAAAAAACGCTTGACTGTAAGCAATAGTTTAATAAAGCCAATAAAATATCTTTTTGTGTATGATGAAAAGTTCTATAACATACTTTTTTTTATAGCCTACTACCTTTGTTAGAATCATTTGGATCAGTTACTATATCTTAGTAAATGAAAACATCACAAAAAAATTTATTTGCGTGTTATGAGATGGGAGAAACTCGGATGTTGGTTTGGTTCAGTGCAAATTATTTTAGTCACATAGTCTGTAGAAATAAAAGAAAATCTGCATATAAGCTATTTATGTCAGGAAGATGGCCTCCAGAGTGGTTGTGCTAAATGCCTGTTATAACATTTTTCTTACAGATTTTGAAAGTGAATATAGGTCTTTATATTTTCGCCAGTAAAAAAAAAAAAAGGTCAAAAAGAAGACAATATTTCCAAGGTCTAGCTCAACTTTTTATTTTAAAATAAAAAGGAATAATTCATTACTACTGTATGCACACACAAATCTATTATTAAAAATGTGCTAAATTAAAAAAAAATGTAAAGATTATTAACCATTTAATTTTTACTTCAGAAATATACAGTGAATGCAAAATTATGCAGAAATATCATAACAATGCTTTTTCTGCGTACAATATACATGATCAAAACTCAAAATCCGTTTTCCCCTACGTGTACTAACCTTGACATACTTTTTGTACTCCCTCATTCTTAAGCCCTGCCTTCCGAGGAAAATAATTATATTCCTGTGTTATGAATGGAAATATATTACTGCATCTCAAACCCTTCCTTCTTTTTCAAGGGACACTTAGCTTGGGCCCTCAATTGGAAACACTGCCTTAAGATCTTAGCATACACTAAAACTAGGTAGGATTATATTTATATAATGTCATATATATATAAAAATAAATAATATTTATTGATTTAACTTTTGACATTGTCCCTGTGATAAATAAGTAAAACTGCTCTGTTTGATAGTTCTTCTATTCATCCTTATCTCATACTAGACCCTATACCATCTAAGGTAGGTCCCATACAACTCACATTGGTGGACATCTAATATTATACTTTGCTCATTCCTTTTGATGGACTCAACTGCTGTGTGATAGATGACATATAACTTACTAATTCCTGTTGTCCATATCTCCTACGGACATGAAATATTGCGTATGCTGAATTCTTTGTAAACCTGTCACCTGTCTACTAAGCCATGCGTCATTAGCTCCTCATGTAGCTAAAACTTTCCCTGTTTATTTCCTCATCGTTAGATTCATATAGAAGCAATGAAGGTTTTGATTTTAGCCTGAGAGACAAACCGTTCCAGTATAATCCCCACCCCCAAATTCAATATGTATGTAAAGGAGACTTCAGAAAAATTTCACTGTAAAATGCAAGAAAGGAATACATGTCTCACAGTATGTGGATTTTTATTGCTTTTAAATCTTTTAAATTAAGAAGCAATTATTACTTAATTTAACTCAATTTAACAAAGACATGTTACCATTAAAGACTCCAGGCCAGAATAAGCTTGTTTGCCTGACTGTGGTATGAGAAAACCCACTATTTCAAGACAAAAATAAGAATAGAGATGTGTTTAAAAAACAGACATCAAAACTGTTTGGTCTGATTAAGGCTGATTATAAAATGGGAAGTGTGTTTGCAGGACATTTTGCTTATATAAATCTGAATTTCTGGGGTGTTTTTTGAACATTGAGAGATTAAAAGCTTCAGTAATCCTACAAATGCTACAGATTAACTTCTGTGGGCTAGCAAAATGAGCTTGGGATTCATCCATGGTAGTATAAACAAAAGACATTTTATTCCACACAACCTTTATGAGGCTTTGAAAGGGAAAATTGGAAGCTGCTCATCATCAGCAATGCATCAAAAAGATGATTTTCTTGTTTGTTTTATGTAACTAGTTAGAATGAAGATTTATTGGAGAAAATGATTGTCTCTTTATCTTTTTAAAAAATTCAAAAAATATGCAAAAGTCAAACCAAAACTAGCATGCATATTAGTACAGTTTACATTTTATTCTAGTAAATCTAATTGACCAATTCTTAGATGCTCTTGATTTTGGCTTTGTATGTGAGAATAAGACTTTATTTCTAATTTCCTTGTGATTTGAAAGGAGGAACAAAAGTCTTGACTAAGACTTTTATCTCAGTGCAGTGTGAATACAGAATTTTTTTTCTTTTATTCTTTCAGAAGCTTTGATAAACTGACTCTTCTAAAAATGTCTTGAACACGTACCACAGTTTTTTTCCACACTTGTTTTTTAAACAATTCAGCAAGTGGGCTTATTTAAAGAACAATTTTATTTTTAATGTTTATATTTATCACAAGCAAATGTTTCTAAACAAATGTTTACAAAGTTTTAGGCACTGTGCAGCTGGAATGCAAATGATTGGCACTAAATATTTCAGATCTATTGCTTTGTTCCTGTCACCACATTTGCATGACTATTTTAAGGTGCTGTCTTTGGACTACTGGAGTGCTGCTGTCTAAATGACATGTCAAAAGAAGGAACGTTTATAACAAAACACAAGGAGGAATACAAATTAATCTACATTGTATTAAATGGCTGTGCCATCAACATTATTTTAGATCTTATTTCTGTCCGATCTTTTTCACTTATCTAGCATTTTTATTTCTTCCCTTCTGTATGCAGAGGGATGTCTGAACTTGAACTGCTTGGCCCAATGGTATGATCTGATGCAATTAACTGTATTTCTTTCATGCTATGCTCCTTTTTTAATTTAAAGTTATTGGGGTATATCACTGTTAGCTGGCTCTCATATGAATCAGTATGCTCTGGTTTTATAGACAACAGCTAGGGTAAATAAAAGCAACAGAGAATTAAGTTTTGACAAATGAATGTCTTTTCAAAGAAATCAGACAAATTTCTTAGCAAATTATACAGACAGATCAATGATTTCATACTTTAAGAGCACAATTTATTTAGAATTGGAGGTAATTTTGATGAAATTATGGGTGGTAAGAATAAACTGTTTATGTAGACAAAATCTTAAAATATAAATTAAATAAGAAGTCATCAATAGTACTGCTGTTCCATTATTTACTGCTCTTTTCCTGATTTCCATCACCCGTTGATTTCCTAGATACATCCATAACCTAGAAATCAGACTCCTGTGTTGTTCTCTTTGTATTTCCTGTCGAAATATGTTATAAAAGGTAGAGAGCATGCAGAATTGATTGATATTCCTGCCTCTTAATGTTCCCAAGTGACACGTTTTGCTGCACATGTGAATTTGACCTCTTCTTTTTCAGTATCAATTTACAGGTACCAATAGGATATTGAGCACAATTTTCCTTGTGATACCAAATAGCTTATAAGAGAACATACTGAGCAAGTAGACTATAAGGTCTAAATCTGTGTCTGTCTTAACTCTTGTCCACTTCAAAACTGTTACTGTGTTACAGAAGAGAAGAAAGCAAAATTTCTCGAATTTTTTTTTTAATATATTAACTGAGGTCACATCAGGTTACATCTGGGAACACAACCTAGTGCTAGATAATAACAATCCTTTAATCTGTGTAATAAACCTTTATATGTCCAAGGAGCATTCTTTTGCAATGCTATTGGAATACTTTTTTTGTGGTTGCTTCTTCTTCCCAACCAAATCTTCCAGCAGGTAGGTTACTCATCTCATACAGAGAAACCACTTTTAAGATAAACTCCCCATTTAAAACAAAATTATGTCATCTGTGTCATAATGTGATACAAAACACCAGTACAGGTATTTTGCCATATTTCAGTTGGTACTGGCAGACACAAGTATTAAAAACTACAGCTGTCTGAGAAATTATTCAGATGCCTGACATGGCAGAGTGGCACAATTTAGGAGGTGAAAGCCAGAAGCACTCCTGCAGCCCAAGAACCACCTCCTACTTGAAACACCAGATGTTTCTAACTTGATCAATACAAGTAGTTCAGACCCATAGCATGTCTAACCTTCACTTGAGTCTGGCTATTAGTCATTTTGCACTGAAGTTTATTACCAGGTTTCTTGCATGATGCAGAACATGGCTCAAGCTTTTTCAGAATTGAATTCCAGTCCAAAACTTAGTAGTGTTTACGGTTTTCTCTTAAAAAGTGCATGAAAACCTAGAGATTGTGCTAGCGCCATCCTGACTGCTTATGGATTGTGCTTCATTTCCTTATGAAATTAAAGGCCTTTTAAGACATGAGGTCTTTTAATGCCTCAATTCTAGGGAAGGGCAGTTTTTAACACTCTTCTTTCCAGTGGTGTTGTGTGGTACATCTCTGCCCGTTATTACAGAAGATGAGTACCATGCACTGACATTTAGATATTATTAATGGCTAGGCCAAAGTCTGTACAAGGAATCTGAGGTATAGCAACAACTTGAACCTAGACTGCCCGCAACCAGGGCTGTAATCCCACTTGGCAGGTTTTCCTGATGATAGAAGTGTCAGAGGAGACCTGACTGTCCTTTAACATTTGGTGGCCCTATAAAATTTCAGTGCAGATTCTGACTTGAAGAGAACACACATTATGTAACAGAATGATTACTGCCATTACATATGACAAGGAGGGGACAATAGAAAAAGCAATTTCAATTAAGCTCTAAATTAAGCAAAAAGGAGCAAAGAACTCAGAAACACATATACATTAGAGGCAGAAGATCTGCTTCTCTCTGCATCCAGACGTGACTGAATACATTAAAAAAAAATAAAAAAAAAAAATGTCCATGTTTTGTGGGGTGCGAATGGCTGCTATATTGACATAGCTTCTCTGGCAGAGAATATATTATAGAATTTGTGCTGTATATGTAGCTGCCTGGAGATGTATTCTTTAATTCAGCAATGAGCTGGGGCTAGACTTTGCATGATAAATGCTATGGCAACCAAGCTGTGTAGTGTGGAATATCTTTGTAGATTAAAGTGCTTTGATTCATGTGTTGCAGCTCATACAAATGGATGCTAACAAACATACACATAATCAACATTTCACATATATGAATGATGTTCCTTGCAAACTTCCACCATCAGAAACATTTATATTCATTGGCATACGTACACATAATCACATGCATAAACATGCATACATACAAGGCACAAGCATATCTAAGAATATTCAGAGAAGGAATGTGGATTTTTGTGCTGTTCTATATGTTTTAAAGACTAATTCCTATTATTTTGGCATGTGCAAGTACAAAGATTAAGAGCATGGAACATTGCATTGGAAGAAAAAAAATAAATGTGGGTCTCGCTTTAAATCATTCCAGATTAAATGTTTCTGTTCAGTTATTCAATATATGCTTAGTCTGTTTAACTATACTACTCGAATTACAAATTACTTTTTAACATAGCTTCTGTAAATAGTTAAAAATAATTGTTATGGGTGGGGGGGTCATATCTGACTTACTAAGACAAAGTAGTGTTTTTCATAATAAAAAGTTAGCAGATGGGAAGGTGTTAAATAAAATCTCATGAATAAGGTTCCAGAATTCTCATTTTTTTGTAACATAATGTCATTCCAAAGACAGAGTAGAGAACATATGCTCCTGCCCCCTGCATTCCAGAAACACTTTCCCAGTGGAGAAGGGGTGGGGGAAAGAAAATTACAAGAAAAGAAAAAAAATTTGGGGGTCCGGAAGGCTCTTCCCGAGGATTTTGCTGCCAAGAGGAAATCAGCATCTGAGTCTTGATTTGAACAATGTAAAACTAGGAGCAGTGGTGATTTGGAATCCTTGTTTCTGAAGTTTAGCAATGCAAGTGTGCCAAGGCTGGATCCAATCCCACATCAGCAACAACTCCGGAGGAAAGGCATGGTCGCTGCAGGGCTCAGGTTCAGGAAAGGTGCCGTGGAATTGTGATGCTCTGTGCAGCAGTGCCTGAAAGCCAGGTGCCTTCTCTAGACTTGGAATTCGCAATCCTGACTTCATGCCCTAATTTTTCCTCAGTATTAAATGGAGGAGAGCCAGGTTCCTCAGCTGGGATTCACAGCAAACAGCAAACTCGCTGCTAGAACACTTAAACCAGCCAAGAGGGAATGCCAGTATTTTCGAGAGCATGGTTTTACAGTCCCTTTGTTCTAGCATACATCTGTGCAGTTGTAAACAGAAGCAATTCCCCTTTTCTTTGTGTCCTTCAAAAGTTGCTCAATCCTTTTTCTTTCTAGAAGCACAAGTAAGCGTATGACCAGAGGAAGGAACTGATAGAGATGGAAACAATTTTTTGTTTGTTTGGCTTGTTTTGTTTCTGTGTTGGATTCATGAACTGAAGTTGTGGCTCCTCTTGAGCTGGTGAGCAGCTGGGGACACTCGTAATGAAAGCAAGACTATTCCTCAGCAGAAATCAGATCTTTTCTAAATAGCCTTATTGTCTTCAATACTCAGCTCAGCAAAGAAATAAACTAATCATTCAGGATGAAATTCACCTTACCTAACTTTATACAACTGAAATTAAGACAGTTGGTCCAAGCTAATTATCTGTGTTAATCATCTTCACCTCACAGTCACTGGAGGGAAAAAAACCCCTTGCGGATAGTGTTACGCTCTTTGTCTCCTATGTTTCAGAATGGCATGAACTGACAGGTGGAGGTGCATATAGCAAGTGATTATTTAACTCAAAGCCATCCTAAGAGTGCAAGTCCAACTATAGTATATATATTCAAAATCCACATTCATTCAGCCATTTTAAGCCGAATACTAGTAGTAGTTATAAAAAGGTGAGCCAGTCATATAAATACCCACCGGCTCAGAACAAATACAGTAACTTCTGAAATGTTGAAGCATTTCTCTTGGTATTTGAGCTAACTAGAGAAAAGCTACCACAGCTGTGCTTATGCATGTAGGTGTCACACTCCTGATTGCAATATGGATATGTCCTGAGAATATGACTGTACTGCACATGGCAAAGCAAGATCTAGACATCTGAGATAGCTCTAAATGCTCCAAAACAAGCCCAAGAAGAAAAGTTAGATTGGAAACATTGCTCAAACTACTGGACAAAGTATGACACATAAGATTGCAGATGCCAGGGATTTATAAGCCTTTGTGTAATACTTTCAGGTATGAAACAGATAACCCTTTGAGAAATGCAGTCTGTTCAAGAGAACTCTATATGCACTGCCTACTCAGTGAGTTGGAAAACGGCAAAATGCTACTGCAAATGAACAACAAATATAAGCAGAAAAATGTTTATTTTGTTGCTTTAGTGAAGTGTTTACCCAGTTAATTCTTTAGACTTTGGATATGTGCAAGATATTTTGTGGTAAGTGTATAGTTTCTTCTTAAAATAGAAACAGAAATCTCAACCGGAACTATGTTTGGCTCTCACATTGTGGAAGTTCCATGAGGTAACAAAAGCAGTGGAAAAAATCAATTTGTTGTGGCTTCTACAGCTTTATGCAAGCTTTTCTCCTTTTGCTTCATTTAAACTGTCTTCAAACTGAAATAGGAGAGCCAATTCACTGCAAGTGGTCAACAGCTTTTCCGCTTGTTTATGTTATTTACCACAGGAATACAATAAAAGTTCATGACCTACCTAACATAAATGTAGCTTGCTAAAATGTTACATGTGTTTTCAACTGGGAAAGTTATAGTTTGCGCTAATAATAGGTTTCTTCAGCTGAAATAAAGATGTGGACTGGAATAAATTGCCTATCTCTGTAAAAATCTAAACTTTTTCCTATGTGTGGCTATTTCACAAGCATAATAAAGAACCAGAGTGTTAATACTGAGTGTATTAGGATGGTTTTGGCTTTACTTTTAGATCAAGGGATATCTGTTCATTTCCATGGCCTGGCACAGAAGCCTCTTCAGACATTTTCTTCATGTTTACTTGGAATCCTTTGAACTCCCTGTAAACCTGTTTTTCTGAGGCTGATGTGGCCAGCTTAGGAAGAAAAACAACAGTGAAGCAATAGCCTTATGTGAGAGAACGCTTTGTTGCATGACCCTCTATTTGCAAGCCTAGATCTTAAAGACAGTAAGTTTATACAGCTATTTAGAATACCTTAAAATTGTTAGTGGAACCTTTGGCAACTGCCTTCTTAGTGCCATGTACTGTAATTTTCATGTTTCTTTATATGGAACATTAATAATAGACTGTTATTTAAACATATTATAATCAGTGCATTGCAATCATTATGCCTCCATACATATTTACATGTGGTAATTAAATTCTGCTGCACATTTGTTAGTTTATTTTTTATGGGAGCAATAGTACCTCATAAAACTTCATGTTAACTTTCAGTGACTTTATCGAAAGGAATGACTTTATTCCAAAAGGAATTTGGCATACAACTTTGATGCAGCTTTATTGATCCCTGTCATACTTAAACGTGGATTAACTTAAGCCTACTTCTGAAGCTATAAAGTATCCCTTGGTAATGGAGCCAATGTATTCTGCTATGGAAAAAGATTTGGGGCTACTGTGAAAACTTTGTTTCTGGTTCAAATTTTAGTATCTGATGCACTGATAATAAGGAGGATGATAGCTCCTGGCATCCGCTCTTTGTGCAAAATTAGAAGAATTAGACTGAATTATGAATTCTGAAAAAAAAACCCCACAAAACCCCAAAACAAAACCAAAAATTAAACAAAAAAAAAAAAAAAGGAAAAGGAAACAAAATTAAAAGCTCTTGCTTTAGTTTCATCAAAGCATTTTATAAATTTTTTGCTGCTGAGAACACATTAAGTACAGCCTTTTACAAAGCTAAACAAAAGCAGAATATGAAGAAAGGCTAGATTTTAAATATTTATAGTGATGATGAACCTATTTCCTCATTCTGAATTTTTACCTTCAATAAACCTTGAGACAAAATATTGTGTTAAGCCTAGAGGTCCAAGAATACATAAGGACCTCATATATTGCTGAGCTGGACCTTGGAAATCAAATGAGTGACAGAACTCCTTGCCGGATGACATGATGGGGATCAACATTCACATCCACAGAAGTCATGTAGTTCCTGTCCCCTTGTAGAATGATCCCAAAAGCCTGCATGTACAAAATATTTGCCAGCTAACTTGAAAAACTAGAGAACAAGCAAGTGAGAACCCAGACCTGCCCAATTTTCTCACAGAAGCATGACAGGTTTTCATCCACCAGTCCATGTAACCTGGAACACACTGTTCTGCATCAAGAAAATTCAGTCCCTAGTTAGGTCTTATTTTTTCATGTTGTTCCCAGAGACCACTTATTCCAAAATTTCCTAGGTGAGAATCCAGTTGAAGACTCCTATAGCTATAAGGAGAGCAGTACTAATCGTAGACCCCCTTCTTAAAGAATGGCAACTCAGCCAGAGAAGGCATGATCAGCATCTGTGAATGACAGTTGTTGTTTTTTATAACTCATTTGACATATTTATCAAGAAACAAAGGTAGTTCTATTTAGGATGGTTGTGTTTCTATGGTTATCTCTGGTGATGACGTAGGATACAATTAAGAAAAGATTTTCTATACATACTGTAAATATTCATAACCTATAATTCCATCTTTAAGCCCAGTGGTTTAAACAGTTTTCCATTGTTTAAATCTTTATGCCATAACACTATTTTCCTGTTGCTATAAATTCTATTTAATTATTAATCCCAAGAAAAACTGATAACCGCTAGACCACCATAATGCAATCCTTTCATCTCCAGATAGCTTAGTAATATGCTGCTCCTGAAAATCTTTCTTTAATCCTTTCTTCTTTTAGAATACAGAGCCATGAAGATTTATCACAGCTCCATAGATTTCAAAGAAGACTACGGCTTTGTGATGTCAATCCCTAGGACCGTAAATATGCTACTTTGTCAGAGCTATATTGTACGTCTAAAGTGGAATGGGGAAATTGATTTGCAGTAAAATATATCTTATTACCCAATTACCATATCAGGCAAGCAAAGTTGTTCTACTTTTTTTCTTATTCCAGATTTTTAATCACTGAATTATTTTCAGTAATGTAAATTTAGTATTTCAAAGTTTTATTTTCATGCAGCTAAGGTATAATATCTTTTTCCCTTGCATTTCCGTTTTAGGTGTACTTTTCTTTACAAAATATCTTTGTAGCCATTTGTAACTATTCACTTCAATTAACTCTTTCTTTTTTGCTTCAAGAATATAATTTGGAAAAAAACAAGTCCCCAATGCTTTATCATGCTAATATTAATTTATCTGAGCAACATTTTTGTCACTTTTATTTCCAAATATTACCATGACTGGCTTTTGATTCTTCCACAGTTACATGGATGTGGAGTAATGATGGAAAAATCCAGGTAGTCTCTCTGTACTCATCACATACCAGCATGCTTTCAAACCTGTTTCCTATCCCTGACTCAATAATTACTATTTTGCAGTTTCACATTTACTTGTGTGCAATAAAAAGACACCTCTTAAAAAAAAAAAAAAACAACCAGAAAACACATCAATAGTTCATTGCATGCCAAACATACTTTTAAATATGACTGAAATAAGGAAATCAAGTGTCTGCACCTGAGGAAAGACTGCCCACTTAAATAAGCTTAGGTGAGATGTAAGCTCTTTTCAAAGATGAGTTATTTGCCTTGGCTGACTAAGCTCACATAATGTCAGGTAACACGAAGATTGGTGCTCTTTGGAATTCCCTGTGTGATCCATGAAACAACAGATCCGTGTAAGAACAACAACAGAATTTTCTGGCTCTGCTGTTGATACAAATAAATTCATTGCCGTTGCGACAAGGCTTACAGAAATATTATTCCAATACCTTTGAGCTGCAGATTTCTTAAAAAAAAAAAATCAACCCACAGACAACAAAACCAGATAGTGTCTCTTTTTCTTCTCAGTCTGGGAAGTCTCTCCCTCTCTCTGTCTCTCCTTTTCTCTGCAAGACCGCCTTGTTCATACAGTTCCGATGCAGTGGAGCATGGCATCATGAGATGCTTATTCCTGAATTTAAATGGAGTGTAACGATAGCGATCCTCCGCGAAAATAAGAACAAGGTCCCGAACGGGCTTGGGCCACCTTCAGTGTCATCAGAAGGTGAATTAAGAGGATTTGGCAAATCCATGGTCAGCTTCGGTACGGATCTTCCCAGTTGCAGCTGTTATGACCAGCTGGGTACCACGCAGTGCTCCACACATGCATATACGCATAGACATACATATAGACACAGATGCACGTACAACTTCCTTGCATGCTGAAGCAAACTCCTCCCACGCTCTGTTCCTGGCACACATCTAAATGGCTGTTTTATACATATTAACCCTGTGAAACGCTGTAGGACTTTTCTATTCACCTCCCAGATAATAAACTATCAGTTTGCAAGCCTGTCACACAGTTCACAGATCAAAGAATCAAGGTGTCACCAGCCTTCTTTAGTATAGATATCACTGATTCTTTACTGCCTAGTTATGCTTGCACAGCCTTTAGACATTTTTTTGTCTTGAGGTTACTTACCCCATTCAAGTACTTTTATTTTCCTTTTCACTGCTTCTGTGCCATGGGCTGCCTTAAAAAAATATCACACGAAAAATGCAACCGTACCCTCCTCCCCCTCTATTATTTAACTCATTTTCCTCCTATCCTGCCTGTCTTGGTTTTGAATATAGTCAGTTTTCCTGTTTAAAAAAAAAAAAAAAAAAGGGTGTGAGGGAGAAGGAAAAGCAGGTATTATTATAAATTTCAGATTAACATGTTAAAATGTAATAAGAAGGTCTTTATTTAAAATAAAGAAGTTTTAGAGAGGCTTATTTTGTTTTATTCTGTAGTCAATAGTTGTCATGATATAATTCGGATTCCATGTCTCAGGAAAAAAAAAGAGGGGTGGGTGGGGGAGGGGGGAGATAGGGATTCTGGTTGAGGGTAGTGTTTATACCTCTCTAGCAGAATAAGAAAGACCCTCAGTTTTCTCTCTGTGCTCTTTGGACACAGGGTCTCCATCCATTACCTAAAAAGGAAACATGATGAACAAGTTCTGTACAACTCTTTCTGCCAGGATAGTGCCTGTGCCAGAAATTTATGAGTAATGGGCTACAGCTGTGATCTCCAGCTTTTAGGCTGTTTTGGTATTTCAGTCATTACAACAGTTTCATTAACATTTAAAGGGAATAGTCAGTTCAATATCAGTAAGAGACTATTTTGTACAGAGTGGATGCATTTTGCGTATACATTTGACATTTGATAAACTCTACACATAAGCTCTGAGCCATAGAAACGAGATGTCACACAGCGGAAAAATGAAGCCAGATGTAACTTCTTAGTAAATCTGTGAAACTGTAGGATAAAAGTCCAAGACTGGTAGTGGTATGAAAAGCAAGCACCTCTTTCCAAGTTTTATATTTGTTTGATACATGAAATATCATTTATATATCTTTGTTTTGTACTTGTGATATTTGTAAGAAATAAAAACTGGAAACTAGATGAGTAGTAAAGTAATCAACAGGTCATATATATGAATATAATGTGTATACTTATTTAATAAAATCAGACATGTTTCTGAGATGCCAACTTTTCATTTTATATCAGTCTTCATTTTAGGTTACCATTCTTCTTAGCAACTGCATGTCTTTCTTGCACAGCTGAGGCAATTAAGTAGACTCAACAAAGAAGCATCTTTGTCATTAGCATAGTAGAAGTAGAGTGTAAGCAAGTAAGCAGAAAACAGCAAATAAAATTCAGTATAGACAGGTTTAAGTTGATAAGCATGGGAATAAAAAATCTTTAAATTCTGCATACCCTGTGAGCTTAAGAACTGGACAGTTCTGTAAAAATGCTAGCTCAGTGTTCAGCAGCAGTAATAAAGCCAATAAAATGTTAGGAACTACTGGAAAAGGAATAAGGAATAAAGCATAAACCATCACTGTCTAATTGCATAAAACAATAGTTCTTCCATATCCTGAATGCTCTATAATTCTAAACCCCCATTGCTGAGGAATATGGTAGAAATGAAAAGGTATCAGTGGAAGGTGACCAAAGAAATCAAACGCACGAAGTGGTTTCCTTACAAGGAAGGATCAAATAGATGAGGACCACTCATCCTAGGGTACTAGAACTACTTATCAAGGAATGATGTACTAGATATGTTTGCAGTGATAAGTGACCTTGCAAATAAAGTAGGGTTACCAGGTGTATAATAAACAAAACGTGATACCTAATTCTTCACACACCATGCAGTTCAACTTTAAAATTTCTTGACATAGGGTGTATGGATGCCAAAGCCTTTATGTGTTGAACAGCAATATCCTCAGAAAATTAAATTATGTTTTTATGACATGAGGAACATTTCCCCTGTTGTTGAGGAAATTTCTGAGTAGTGAATTTGCTGGAGGCTGACAGAATATTCTGGAGAAAGTTCACTATGATCCTTGGAATATTCATATATTCGTTCCTAAACGTTTACTGCTGAGTAGTGTAGGAGGAATCTGGACACTGTGAAAAGGTGGCTGGTTGGTTTGATGAATCTTGTCTTCTTCTGAAATAGTCTTGTCAATCTCCTAAAGGAACCAGAAAACATATTGTGTGTTTACTGGCAATGCAAATAGAGTTTCTTGTTCCTTTCTAAACTTTTTTTTGTACCAGGTAAACTACCTCACTTCAGAATGTGTGAAAGACAAAATAGTTAATTTGTAGTATCTTTTAAGAGATCATCTTAGAAGTATAAAAAAAAATAAATTCTTCAGATGCAATTAAAGCATTATTTAAGTCCTTTTTCACAACAAGTTGTGGAATATATTTTTAGGGCAAGGATCAGCCCAATATTATAATGTTATTTTTAAAATCAGTTTATATAAAAAACAAATGTAAAACAAACCTGAAAACACTGGTTTCTTTTCTAGCAAATAGAGAAGCTTAAAAACAGTAAACTTCATAACAGATTTGGAGTTGGAAAAGAATCAGTATCAAATTACTGATCACCTATGCTTGCCATCTCTAAGTGTATCTATCCCTCTACCACACTGGGCTACTCTATTAGCTGAAGATGGTGTACTGTATTTTGTACAGAAATAAAGGAATTCTGAACATAGGAAGTCACTCTTCCAGTGCAAGTTAAGTTATTATTCCATTCCTTTATGGCCCTAAGGGTCCTTTCTCAACATTATAATCTAGATAATTTTATCTGAGATCTATAACTTTGTTGAATGTATGTTGCATGGGTATTACAGTGCACCATCAGCCTAGAAATGCAGTGTTCACAATTTTTATGTATTTTAAGCAGGCTGAATGTTCTACTCTAAATTCTCATTGAAAAATAAAGTTGCACAAACTACATATCTCACTGTGATGTCATAGAATGGCTTTAATATATTTTCCAGGTGAGCAGAATTTCTAGCTGTTATACAAAAACATGAATGAATAAAAATGTAATGTTCTATGCATGCAATGAATGTGGAGTGGTTGTGAATAATATTAGAGACAATTTTTCTTACTGGAGCACAAAATGGTAACAGATACCCTCTTGTCAGAACTTATTTACATAATAGACATGAAGTTCTATAACTGTGTTAGCAAAGAGGAGATATGCAATTGTCTGTAGCAGAAATCTCTCTTTTTTGTTCTAAAAAATTCTATGAATTCTCAGCACAAGTAAAATTAAAAGTTTCTGGCAGGCCTGGATTTATGTGTTCAGCTGGGACCCTCACCACTGTGAGCTGTTGTCACTGGAGAAAGAAAGTTACCATCTCTTTTGATGAGGTTTGGTGTGAGGCTCCTTCCATGATCCACACCAGTATACAGGTCTGTTCTCAGACAAGAGATGTCATAAACTAGGTTGCTAACTGTTGAACTGGAAGTGAAGAAAAGCATAGGAGTCTGAAAATAACAGGACACCACCGGACTACAGTGAGCACTGGAGCCTGACAGTGTGAATGTCTCTCACCTTCTGCTTTGCTGGCAGGAAATTGAAGAGAGACACCACCAGGAATATGGTATGGGAGAGAAATGCTCGCACAGCAAGTTGTCAGTTTCAGCTGGGAAATATCAGTCACAGTCATGTATGTGTACATGTGCATGTGTGTGTGTGGCCATGTCCACTGTTGGCCACCTCCTAGTGGGCTGGCACCTGTTTTTTCGAATGCACCGCTTAGTTCCACTGTGGGAAACTCAGATGCTAGCCTACATCTATTAAGGCACAACAGAGATCTTACACAGGCAATTAAGAATCTAAACCAGTCACATGTATCCAGAAATCCACCTGAAGAGTACCAAGACCCACAGTCTGATTCATGCCAGCAATCTGACCACACTTGGACTCCATAGAGGCTTTTGAGAAACTGGGGCAAGGAAAGCAGTAGCCTCGTGTGGGGACACTAGTTGTGAAACAGTCCTGTAGCTGCATTTGGCTCAACCTGGAGCTGCACATGCAGCCTAGACCTCATTTTAGTTTTACTTCTTAATCAGAAAGCCATATAAGAGATGTCGCTGCAGTGCGTAAATTGGTATCAAACCATAATACATTAAGCACATACAGGGGGCAACCCACAGCAGATCACTGGGCAGCTCACTTCATTTCCTAAATTTCAGAATTTCCTCTCTTTTTTTCTGTTTGATGTACAAACAATGAAAACACGGTTATTCATGAATTATTTTTTTTTCCCCGGAAATGAAAATCCTATTCTTGCTCTGCCACAGACTTAAGATGCGTAGTTCTGAAAGACGTGCAGAATGTCTTTGGTGTTAACGAATATAATGAAGATGGCTTTTGATCATCAGAAAAGATAATACTATATGAAAAGTAAAGGTGAATGTTTTCAGACTTTTCTCCCTCATTGACATTTTATAAAACGTTACACTAAAACATAAATTTTTTTTGAGCGGAGTATTTTATTCTATAGTCTGTCTTTTTGCCTTGAAAGTTTTTTTATGAATTGAAATGCCCTATACCTTCATTTGATACATGGTTTGCTAAATAAGAACATTGAAATAGTGGGCCAAATGTCAAAATCTCAAGTTTCTTTATAATGAAAGCAGGTTCAAAGGGAAACAGCTGCAACAGAAGCTGGGAGTTTGTGTACCACATTATTCTTTGCCCTTTCCATCTTACCTTATGCCTTACGCATAGACCCATTTGAAGTTCATTAAGGCTTTCCTGTCTCTCACTAATTTTAAAGTATAGTAATATTAATGAATGTTCCCTTCCAAACATGCTTGGAGGCTAATGTATTCTCTTTTTCCATTACTAGTGTTAATAACCCCAAGTTTTTGATAACAGATGTTAATTTATTGAAGTAACTGTATTTTGTTAGTAGGTAAAGATTAGTATTACTTGCATTTAAATTTAAGTTAATACGGTATCAGAAATTGGTTTAATTGGAACAAATATATGAATACAGCACACGGTTCCTAGAGTAGTAATATGACTAATAATTAAGAGTAGTGACAGAGAGCTTAAAATAAAAGAGAACTGCCAAAGTAGTTGACATTGTCCTGGCTATTCTTTTTCTTTTTGCATGTGGTGTTAGAATACATTCTTTAATACATTTTAACATAAAATTATCTTTGTTTTATACTTTCAGTGAAACATATTTAAAAAACAAACAAAATAAAATAACAGAAACAGCAAGATTTCCCATTAGAAATCTCTGGAAACAGAAATTGAGCTCTTCGGTAGAAAACCCCTGACGATATTGTGTCATTAATTTTGCCATTAATATTGGATTATCATTGATATGGAGTCATCTTCTAAAAAAACATTGAATTTTTTTACAGAATGAGTTCTTGAGTTCTGTTCAGAGAGTTGCCGGCTTGAGCCTAACTGAAGTCTATATTAAATCCGGTTGTAGTGTGTTTTCTCCACTGAGTTTATGCTGTATCTAGTCATCTTTGAACAATGCCTGATACTGTAATTCTCAGGACTGTAAATAGTAAATCAATGCAAAGCATTTTTCTGTTTCTGTTTTTGGCTTAATCAATTTAAGCTTCAGTGAGAATCACAAGGAACATTTCCCAGAATAGGTTTCTTGGGCAGATCAAAGTTGCCATTATCAAAGAAAATAAGACTTGCTATACTGGATTTGACCACGTATCTATTCGTTCTTGCCTTGGGCAGCAGATTCATAGTTCAGAGAAAAACAAAACCCTTAGAGTACATTTTGCCAGTTGAGAAAATGTGGAAGAACAGAAAACAATTTGAGAAGGCAGTGCAAAATTTTTACTTTCCCAGCCTTTTACTTGAATGCTAATGATTCTTTTATCAACTCAGTTCACAAAGGTACTTATTTTATATCACTAAAATCAATACCAAATATTTTTTAAAAAATTGTATCTATTGAATTATCATCCATAGTACATATAGTGCCTGTGACTTGGTGAAATATCAATTCCATGGGTTAAATATATGTATTTGAAAGAAAGATTTGTTCCTTGATTGTTCAGCTCTTTTAATTGTGTAGCACAAGTTCTGCCCAACTAACCAGATCTGAACCCCACCTTCCTATAAAGTATTTACATTACGTTTATTGCAGTCAAAATTATGCACACCTGATGAATGCAGTAGAATACTGAGAAAAAGTCGTAAGATAGAACTCATAACCTTCCTATCCAAATGATTAAAATGAAGACAAAGGCTTTTCCACAAAGAAACAGATAAGAGTACCTAAGTAAGAGAAAATAAATATGTATTTTTTCAAGTGCAAACTAGCACTAAATAAACATATTAAACCAAACAAAAATTAGAAAACGCAGGCAAAACCCTAACATCCAAAAGTCAGATGTTCCATCTTTTGTCTTTCTTGTACTGAAATTACTTTTTTATAAATAAATAAAGAAGTAGACTCATTTTTTGTTCCACACTACAAAGCTCTTTATATCCAAGATCAAATTTTGTGTCTGCTGAAATGGATAAAGAGAAGGCTCATTATCACATCAGCTCTAGGAAAATAAACTTTTTTACAAACTAATGCTGCTACAATTTAACACTCTTCTTGCTGATGTAACAGTCTGCCAGGATTTGATTAGCAACAGCAAGGCCTGGGTTCAATTTCAAGGGGTCACATCAAATTGGGCCCCCATCTAAAAACCTGAGAAAATTAAATTAAACTGTCTGGGTGCTCAGTGAGCTGTATATCTCCACTCTCAAATAATGAATCAACTGGCTTAATGAAATAGTAAGATGTTGAAAGGAGTGAAAAAGAGGAAAACAGACATAGAAACAGCACAGCAGACAATAGTTGGGTATCTTGCTAAATGAGACAGCACTCTCTTTTGTTGATGAGAGAACTATTAGGTAGCTGATCTTCTTGCAACCTTCTCCCATAAGACCCAAATATTTACTGGTTTTGCAAAATTTGGTGGCTGTGTCACCTACTCTGGTAGGTAGCCAGTGTTCATTTAGGATCCAGCTGTCTCAGTGACTGTGCTCTAGACACTCCTGTGGCCTAGGTAGCTGCTTTTCTTCTGTGGTGCCTTCTGCTCTTTACCAGCCAGCAGGACACATGGTATACAGACAGTGATGCTTTCATAAACTATCTGAGAGTTATGGTCTGGTGCCTAGAACACTTTCCAGGAAGATGGGGGAAGCAGATTTGAAAAATTGTAGGCAGAGGGAGACAGCGAAGTCGGGTCTCCCAGGTTCAGGCTATTTGTTGATGCCATTCAGTCGATTGTCAAATGAACAAAAGAAGCAGTCACACCTTAACTTCTCCAGGTTTAAAAGAAGTGAGAAAGAAACTCCACAGGGGAAGGTTTCGGACTATGGCCAACAGGGTCAGAAAAGGAAGGTTCTCCTTTGCTCTGTGTAATGCAACCAGGCACTCCTTTCCAGCCTTTTATACTAACTACCTTTCAGGAGCGAGTAGTGAGCACCTCAATTTGCTGTCTCTTATGATTCCCAGCATAATGCACCAAACTTTCTTCAGGCATAACCTAAGTAACAAAAGCATCTAGTGCAAAGCCTGGATGCCACCTTGAGTGCCAGAAACCCAGAGGCTTACATTGCAAAGACTAGCATGAAGCCCCTTTGTAGAATTAACCTTAGGTTCATATCATTTAGGGATCCCTTCTAATCCAAATTCCTTAAAAGAGCTTCTAATCCGCTCAGTCAGTAGTGTATTGGACTCTTTAATCTGAAGGCATTGAACTCGGTAGGCAATTACTAACCCAAGGAGGTATTTATCTTCCTTATCAATGAAGATATGAAATGTTAATGAACAATGTAAATCAAATAGCCATTTGAAATCAGGAGGTTGTTTTGGGGGGGGAGGGGGGGGAAGCGCTCTCAGCCTACACCTCTAAATAAAAGAAAACTAGTGCATCCTGAATGATTTTAGTAGCTAATCAAATATATCCCATGTGCTATAATAAGACCTGTAGCAAGATCTCTGTTTAAGAAGGCCACACATTGAAAGGCAATATCAGCTTTATCCTAGGTGGCAGCTGTATTTATCAAAACCAATGTCTGCAGAGTCAGGAACTACTTTTATTCTGCAAAAGCAATTATTCATTTATTCATTTGGGTCCTGACTATGTTTTATTTGTATCACATTTGGCTGCATATGATGTGATAGTTAGATTTAGAGCATTCTGGAGTGCTGGCAGAGAATTCACAACCATTAGTGCTTCTTTAAAGCATTGCCTAACCTTACCATACCTTCAAAATTTTAATGATAAATATGATGGCATTATTAGAAATATAACAAAAAAAAAAAACCAAAACAACAAAACCCCTCCAACCTGTGGCACATTCAAAAAAATAATGGTGTCAGTGTTAACACTGTTTGATCATCATTTTATCTCTGACATGTACAGAGAGATGTTTTCATGTGACTAAGGCCCACCACTGCCAAGCAAAATGTCAATTTATCCTAAATAAGCCAAATAAATTTTTTTATTATCTCAATTCTGTATGCCTTTGTCTATAAGATTAAAATATTACTTTCATATTTTTAATTTATTTTTTTCCCTAACCAGGGGCTTCTTAGGGAAAAAAAATAAGTTAAAAATATGAAAGGGAATGAGACACCTAGTTACATATGTCTGGACCATAGATTTTTAATAGAAGCTAAACTTCCTTGACTTCTTGACATTGTGTCATTGAAGAGACACAACGAAAAAGATAATTTCTATTGGGTGTGGCTCTTTTCACAACTAATCATCATCTAAAGAAGATGCCTACAATATGGTAGATGAGTCACTTTTGAAAATGTGATGTTATGCAAAAGGAACACATGAAAAATTCTTTCTTTAGGTATAACTAAACAGAAGAGAGGGTAAGGAACCAATGTAGAGACAAATCTATAGAAAAAGTATGGGACTTAAAATGGATTGCTAAACAAAAATTGCTTGAGTACTCAGCCCCAATTCGAATTTTCAACAAACTTCAAAAAAAAATTTAATTTGTTTTTGAGGCTTAGGATAAGAAGATTTCCTAGTACCTCTTTGATATTAAAGTGTCAGGCCAGCACTTATAAGACGTGCAATAGAACATGGATAGTCACCTAAGGGGATTCACAGATTGGTCCTTAAAGTGGTATGCATGTTCCAATGAATAAGAAATCTTTGAAAAAGGCCAGTAGAAAACCAAAAATCAGTTAAATCTTTACTGAGCATATGAGAATTTTAAGACATCTATTTGTAAATAGACATTTTCAAGTAGATGGCAAAAGGCATATCCATGACCCTAGAAGTACCCCTGCTTAAATTTCAAGTTTGAGTGTGTTGTCATCAGAAAAATGTGCTAGAATGTTTTACATGGCTAACTAAATTATAATTCTATAGGCTGGAATAAGAACTACCAGGACTGGTTTGGGCAAAATGAAAAAAGCAATTTTTAAAGTTTGAAAATATGTTCAAATTTCATCTTAAACAGCTGACTTTTAGCAAACCTGTAAGCTAAGAATACAGAACAACAAGGTTTTTGTAGTCTTGATAAAAGTGTTACCAGTGCCATTAATAAAGTACAATTCTACCAGCTCTAGGTTTTGGGGTTTAGGTTTTTATTATTTTATTTTTTTTTTAGTTTCTGGAGCATTAAGATGTTTCTCTGTAAACTGTATATGAATACTTTTAAAAATACGCATCCTAGCTTTGACACTCTTCCTGTCCAGTGGAACTGGGATTAACTCTGATGTAGTGAAGTGTAGTTTAGATGTATGCCCTAATTTTCATTTACTGTGCTAAAGCTAGAACTTGATTGTCAGGTGTTGACACCAAAGAGAGAGAGAAAAAAAGTGGTTCTTAAAACAAGTGAAACATCATCAATTTTTTGTATTTTTTAATCTCAGTGAATCACTCTGAGAGTTCATGGGCAATGGATGAATTCTGGAAGAAAAGAAAAGAAGAGTTATAGTCTTAAAAATAGTTATATAAAAATAGTTATATAAAAAGAGTTATAGTCTTAAAAATAGAGAAAAGGAAAGGCCAAGATATTAAAGACCTAGGCATCTTAATTTTAAATCTTCACAAAATAGGGAAAAATAATAATAATGATGATTATAAGAAAAGCCTAGATGAAAACATAGCAAGCAATTTTCAAAATCAATTTTTCAAGAATAAGTCATGTCAAGCCTCTCTGCTTTCCTTGCAGGAAATAGTAACAGGCCTTATAGACAGAAGAAAAACCGTAATACATATTTTGACTTCAGAAAGGCTTTTGACACTGCCTTGGAAGACATTTTACAAGCTGACTGTAAAAACATGGATTAGATAATAGAAACAGAGTAGAAACCTGTACTAAGAGCGTGATTATCAGTGACTCACTCCTAAAACAGAAGGGTGCAACAAATGCATCTGTTTAGGTCCAATAGGTCCTGAATAATGCAGTATTTCCACTAACAGCCTGGAAAACGGAATCAAGAGCTTGCTAATGACATCTATAGAGAGCACCATGCTCTGTCTGGCTGTAAGCAGATTGGGGAACAGATTTCAAACTCAAAGTGACTGTGACACAACTGTTTTACTCCACTGAAGGCAGGTGCAAGTTCTTCCACCTTGGGCAAGAGTAATGAACTAAATGATCCTGGGTGTGAAAGAACTGGAAGAGAGGGCAGACAGCCAGACATAAGCCAGAGGTGAGAAACATGGATGTAAATTCTGGCACTTTAACAAAAATGTAATCCATGAGATACATGGAGTATCTTGTTCTGAATCTGTTGCAGTTGAAACCTCACCAGTTCACAGAAGATTCATTAGAAAAAGATCCAGAGACTGAGAATGACCAACACTCTCAAAAATGTGACCTACAGGGAAAGATGGAGAGATGTAGAATTGTTTAATTTTTCCATTTATAGAAAATTTCCTATATTCATACATGCATTTTGTCTTTAGATGAATAATTTTGGTAGGTATGGTGAGGGCATTTCTAATAGCACTAGGTACTGCAATTACTGTACATGACTAACCTTTTCTATTTTTCTTCTACTTTTTCATTGTGCCAAAATATATGAATACTCTGACACAAAAGATTAAAACACAAATGGCAAGCAAAAATAGCTGAGGTATATTTACATATCTCGTAATTAGTAAGTATAGCTTTTATAACAGTCTGAGATACACAATTCTGGGAAAGGCATTTAGTTCATTTTTTAGAATACGTGGGCCAAGTTCTAGCCTTATTGCCCTAACCTAGTAAAAAAACCAAGACAAGCAACATTTTTTAATTCCTTAATGGTCCTTGCTTGTCAGTTGAATGAATAAATACTCTATAGGTATCATAGCATGAGGAAAAGCTTTGTATAATTCAGATCCTTGTACATTTCATTAATAAACGACAAACTAAAATTCAGGGTTTCTTGGGTAAATACGTAGAAGGAACCACTGAACTATATTTGGGATTTGGTAGCTTAGAAGGATGTGATGACACATCCTCCTGAGGAATTAATTTCCAAATGATTGCCACTAAACTGGGATAAATAACTTCTGCCCCTCTAGGACTTACAGAAAGGAGCAGCAACACTAGGGACAGGTCTTTTTTACCTTGTGCAGAACCCCTGAGGATCTTGGCTCTTTCATTTATACTTTGGCAGATTTTGCCACACCAATAAAATGTTATTGCTTGAGTTGAACTGAGCCATGGACTTTGCCTTCCACAAAGGATTAAATAAGTGTAGAGTGTTTACAAAGACACCCAGTGTGTTACTGGAATCCAGCTTTGTTGAGATTTCCTAAATATAGAACATCTTAAATTTGGGAGGAGGCCTGAGGCAAAAGCAGTAGGTCTTCTGTTAGTAAGATCTGGTTGCAAATTCCTTTGCTGTAGGTTATTTCCTCTGATGGTGCTTCAGCTGTGGGAGGAGAATGTGGCTGAACAGATAGCGTGTATGTTCCCAGAACTACATTAATTTCCAAGCCCCGGGCCTCTGCACCTGCATATGTCCTTAGAATGAGAAACGATACGCACTGATCGCCCCACCCTCATTCTATTTTCTGTACACCAGGCTTCACAGGAAGAGACGTAGACTGGACAGGGGAGGAGTTCGAAGTTGATTCCTGATCTGTGTCTGAGGATGTGTTGTGATAAAGTCCTGCAGGACTAGCCCAATTTAAATTTGCTTTCCCAAGAAGACTTCAAAAAAAAGTCCCATAATTTCTTTGGTGGAAAACTATGGTTACAAGTATGCAACTTGAGTAAAAATAGCTTACGATTTATTAGTTATTTATATGTCTCCTGAATTTCTGTAAGATTATTAAGAGACAAAGGTTCTTAAGAGATAGAAAACATACAATTGTCACAGGCCATCAAAAGTCTCAGAATTCAATACAATGTATCTTAATGGGTGTGAAAAACATGGAACTTTGTAGCAGAGTAGAATATATGGTAAAGTCAGCAATTTAATTTTTTTTAATGCATAAGCCAACACTTTATGCTGTGTAGATGCTTTTTCAAAATAGTGATTGTGACTTCTTCTCCACTGACTAAATAAATCCTCTTAATCTGGTAATTTTTCTGATCTGTTGAGGACTAGATTAATAAAATCACTCCTCCAGTGTTTCTTTATTATTCATGCAGTCCAGCTGACTGATTTTAGGGATAAAACAAGAATAAACACAGGGCTCCAAATAAATACGACTGAATATTTCTCTGAAAGTCCTTAGTTGTCTGTTAAATTTTTCACTGATTCTTACAATTACCACCAAATCAGGAAAGGCAAAAAGCACTGTGACTTCTGTTTTTCTGTTATATTTCATTTATACAGTCTGTCACTCATGTGACTTGTCTGGCAATGGTTCCTTGGTCAGGACATCCATGCTCTACACCATCAGCACATTGTAGAAGATCAATCTCTAGTAATGGAAATGTGTAGATAATACACTGACTATTCATGGTCTGCTTCAGTGAGGACTTTGTGGACACATTTCTCCATTAAGTGAATGGATTCATGGCTCATTTGGATTAGACATGTAACTCAATCCTTATTAAACTGATTGGCTTCTGTCTGCCTCTCCATTGTCCATGAATTCAGAAAACCCACATACACTTTTACTTCATAATTTCTGTTTCCCACTCGCCTTCTCCCTCTGTTCAGCAGACAAATCCCCTTTTTTCTCTTTGTCTGTCTTTCTCACCATTTATATCTAACCTCACCATTATCCTAGGACCTTTGTATTCTTGCCATACTTCCCATAAAACTAATGTTTTCTGCATCTCCATCTCACTACCTGCATCCTTCCCTGTTAATTGTCCCATTTCTTCAATTCCCACTCTCACTTTTCATTCTCTTTCTCCACTCATCCCTATGTTTCTTCGTCTCTCTCTGGAATCGTTTATTTATTTAATAGCACAAACATTCTACACAACCTGCCATTGCATGTTTTTGTTGGTGACCAAGTTCTCATTTCATATTAATCATGAATATGCCTTGCCCCCAGCTTGAAAGTGGGAAAACACACTCCTCCTTACACATGTATGCCATATCCGTCTTTCACAGTCATAGTTCCTCCCTCCTTCATGTGTTATTCCCTACCAGTCTGCACCCTCTTTTTCTTTCTACATTTTTCTCCATTCCTGGTTGCACAAATCTTACTGAGTGCCTCCTTCAGTTTTGTTCCACCTAACATCCTTTTCAAAAAATGTCAGGTCCTTGCTGTCAGAGACTTATTGTCAGACACTTCAGGTGTTCACCAGCTTTTTTGATTTTGTTGGTGAATCTCCAAAAAGTCTAGATGTTTCAATTTATTTCTGGTGTCCCTGTTTTCACTCCTATATCTGGCTTTGCAAGATAGCACCTCAACTCTCCATGCCTTCGCTTATTTAGACACATTCGCAGACTATTCAGAACACTAATTCTCTGTTGTATTGATACATTTCATGTTCTTCTGTCACTTTCATAGACCAGTTTTAAATTCTTCCATCATCCTCTCATTTGTGCTGTTTTTCGCACTCCTTTTGCTATCACAGATTGCATTTCCTTAACTCCCATCTCTAGTTAACCAAAACTGCATATTTATTTTTGTGTTATCCTAATTCCTTTTGTCACTGCATTTAGAGATTTTTTCCTATATCTTTATCTAATTAACAACATGCTAATTAGAAGATTTTGGCATCAGCTTAAGCTTCTAAAATGCTGTTAAATATGAAATAGTCATATTTTCTTACTTGAATTTAAATCCTCAGAACTCTTTAGCTTTCTAGGTACTCTAATACATTCACATTACAACTTTAAGAAAAAATTATGCAAAATAGCAGTGAATACTGCTGATAACAAAGATCAGTCATTCCTAGTAACTTTCCACAAGCACGTATTTATTCAATACTCATGCTATAGCTACTTTATTTGGGCTCTGTCACATAAGAATTGCAGTGTCCAACATCTGAGTTGACATCTCTTTGACACCTGCACAGTAATATAACCTGCATCATACTGGGGAGCATGTATATGTTTGCACAGATGGCTAAGTCTGCTTATTATGTATGCTTATTTTATATATACTCGTAAGCCTTTAATCATTAAAGAGATGTGTCTAGAAAGGATTTAGTATACCTGAGCTAGTCTTGACTCTGAATCACCTATTAAATTAGATTCCTAAAATTAGTTTGGGTAAACACTATGAGCAGGATTTCCAGAAGACAATTGTATTCCTGAATATTTAGGGAAGAATATTTAAAGTTCTGCAGAGAGATTCATAGTTAGAAACTTACTATATCTGAAGGACTATGAGAACATTTGCTGAAAGAAAAGATGATACTAAAGAAGACAGGTTTTTTTCTTAGGACATCCTACTCCTAGTGATGGATGTCAAAAATTAAAGGAAAAGCAGTCTTCATACTTGCCTTCTCTAATACTTCTTGAGTGAAAATATCAAATTAAGTATTTAATGCTATCAAAGTTCATGACTTTAAGGAATCTTAATTAATGCCAGCAGAAAACTTTTTTCAGGAAAATGTCAATGCTTTCATTTGTCTCTCTTGAATCGATCTCACTCATACAGGAAATGTTAGAATATCTAAATATAAATGTATAAATATTGACAATTTGGGGAGTCTTTTTTTTTTTTTTATCCCACACCTAATGAAGGTGAATGACAGTAAGTTCATGAATCCTAAGCAAACCTACAGGGTCTTTCTTATCTCTGATGTGTAACTTGGCAAAGCTGTAACGTTTACAAAATGCATCAGATGAATAATGTTGTCTCAGGAATTCAAGCATATTAAAGAATGGTAAGTCTTCCAAGTTTTATGATAACTTAATGTTACTTGTAATGTGAATGCTTAATAAGGGTACTAATACATATCCATTGCTATTACTAGTAAACAGTTTTGCAAAATAAAATATGATATGTATGTTTAATTAGCACTTAAAAAGTGATGGATGTATTTAAAATTGAAATAGAATTGAGGTTTATTTCTCTCCAAAGGATGATGAATTTTTGTTTTTTAATTGTTTTGCTAAGTAATTTCCATTCATGTATCACCCCTTTACAAGAAACAGCATCGGATGAGGAAAACTGGAAACAGTTACTTGAAATTTACTCACACGTAGCGAGAAATTAAAAACTACTTATGATTCAAGGATAAGCTGGCCATTCTCACAGTAAAACTCACAGCTTCATAATTATTTGGCATTTGATATAAAACTTTCTCTTGCAGACAGCTGCTCAGGTCAGAACCCCTTCAAATTTTTTTTCTGACCTTGAGGCTGCAGAGCATAGCCTGAAGATCAGAAGACCTGGATGTAACTTAAAGATTCAAAATGAGAAAGCAAGGGCAAAAGATCCTGAATTTATTTGGTCTTATTCCTTCTGAGCTTATCCTCTCTGACTGGTGTTAGCATAGCATATCTATCCTCGAAAGCATAACCACTGACAGTGACACTGTAGTTGACCGCATGACTTCAATCTTGAATCTGGACACATACAGTCAGACTTTGAACTGGACTAAATACCTACTTGAGAATTTGAGGGAAATAGCACTCCCAGTTAAACACTGCAGGCCATTTAGAGTATGGGAATATGAGAGTAGGGACGTGCTCTGAATGAATAAAAGAGTGAGCTGGGAGGAAACAGCAAGAGCCTTGCCTTTTGCACTTGCTGCCCTGTAGCACTGCTGGCATTGAGAAGGTTCTGAGAATGCACTGGTGGGATTTAACAGTCCAATGCCTTTAAAAGGGATTCTTTCTCTAAATAACACTTTCATTCTTTCCCTGATAGCGACTTTCTGGTTATGGTGCATACAGCCGTAGTGGGGTGTTTGATAAACATTATGTTTATTGTTTAAATTCTGAAAGTTTGAGCTTTGTTTTCAAGTGTTGTCATGTTTTATTTGATGTCTTTCAAACATACTTGGTACAGAGTTATTATGTAAAAGAAAAAAAAAATTAGTATGTGTCGTGGTTTAAGCCCAGCCGGCAACTTGGAACCACGCAGCCGCTCGCTCACTCCCCCCCTTTTCCTTCCTCCCCCCGCTCCCGGAGGGATGGGGAGGAGAATCGAAGGAATGTAACTCCCACGGGTTGAGATAACAGCTCTCCAGTAACTAAGGTATAATACAAACCACTACGGCTACCAATAATAATGATAAGAGGAATAACAAGGAAAAAGGACACAACCGCTCACCACCCGCCGACCGATACCCAGCCCGACCCGAGCAGCGATCTGGGCCTTCCGGGTAACTCCCCCCAGTTTATATGCTGGGCATGACGTGCTGTGGTATGGAATACCCCTTTGGCCAGTTTGGGTCAGGTGTCCTGTCTCTGCTTCCTCCTGGCTTCCCCTCCTCTCTGGCAGAGCATGAGACTGAGAAAGTCCTTGGTCAGAGTAAACATTACTTAGCAACAACTAAAAACATCGGTGTTATCAGCATTGTTCCCAGACTGAAAGTCAAAAACACAGCACTGCACCAGCTACTAAGAAGGAGAAAAAAATGACTGCTGTAGCTGAACCCAGGACAGTATGGGTGAAGCGTGTTTTGGAAAGCTATGGTGACATACATAGTATTCATGTTTAGAAATTACTCTCATATGAATAGACTGCCTCAATATTACATCAGGAAAAGTAACACTGGAAAGAGAATGATGTTACTTTGCCAAGTTTCAGAAAAAAATGCAAGCAGTCCATTTCCCAAGACTGACAATTGCACATGTAGATATAAATCAGCTGCGCAACTATTTCTGCGCATTTTTTGTAAAATGTTGCCTTAATATTTCCTACAGGAATCATACTGAGGATCTACAAAGTAAAATGCTACTGAAGTTCTTTGCGTTCAGTATCACACTGTTATAAATGGCTATGGTCTGTATGTCTTTAAAATTAGGGGAATGGTCTTCTTTGCAGTCTTTCTTATTCTCTTTCTTACAGTCTTTATATATATATACTTACATAAGTATTATGTGTATTTATATGTAT
Organism: Nestor notabilis; assembly: GCF_000696875.1. Taxonomy (NCBI): domain Eukaryota; kingdom Metazoa; phylum Chordata; class Aves; order Psittaciformes; family Psittacidae; genus Nestor; species Nestor notabilis. The sequence goes on along the minus strand of NW_009922355.1, from coordinate 23,564 downwards.
GCACGTGTGTATATATATATACATATGTGTATGTGTGTATATACGCATATGTGTGTGTATGTGTATATACACATACGTGTATCATACATATGGAGGATGCTTAATGAAAAGTCCTGATAAGAACAGCAAAAAAAGAGCAAATATGTCAAATAATGAAAGAAATCATGAAGCAGATAACAGTAGGTTATATTATCAACTTATAGGTGATGTGTAATATATGAATCCTTTCATCTAATATTTGTAAGTTCACAGCAGGCACATCCTCTAGTCTATTGCAGAAAGTTTTATTGATTCACAGAGGAATAGCAAATTCTACCTGAGGCAGCAGTTTTTCCAAAATGTCATTAATATCAGAAGAAAATGAAGAAAATCTCATTATTAGATATGATTAGTGATGGAATTCCTTTCATGCTGAGTATTATGGTGTTTTAAAGGAAGAGACCTTTACTGTCTACACAAAAAAAACCCCAAAAATATAAGGAACACTTCTTGTAACAAAATCAGTCTTGAAAATTTGAGATTTCACAGTCCATTAACCTACTATTAAAGACCAGTGACTGACAGGATTTGTTTCAGAAATTGAGTTTGCATTTTGAAAGAAGTTAGCTGTGATACCAAAAGAGAACAGAGGAAAAAAAAAAAAAAAATCTCACCCAAACCAGCAAAAAAATAAGGCACACAATGCAATTCTTATCAAAGTCCATGCTATTAAAGAAATGAAATTGCAGCTATACAAAACTTAAGATACCAATTGTGCGTAATGGTGCAGAACCAGGTTACATCAGCACTGAATTTCAGGCAGTTCACATTCCATTTTACCTGCATTTGCAGAAAGTTGAGGCAACGTCAGCTCCCACTTAGGGCGCAGTTGATCACAGTGGTACAGAAAGTCAAACTGACAGTTAAGAGGAATCAAAAGGTTCTGGGTCACGTCTCTGCTGGGTTTTAATTCGTTCTCATTAGGAACAATAATATAACAGAGTGTGTGTAAGATTCTGAAATGGAAAAGCATGCATATGTGTGGAATATGGTTAAATTGTTTGTCTGTATTTAGAAAAGTCAAGTAAAATAATTTTTTATTAATTTCAGTAGGAAATGTGTGCCTATGTTCAAACTGAGTCCCTGTTGCATTAGGTAATGTATTGACAAGGCATGATAATACCATCAGGTGTGCTGTCTCTTTTAATTGTGTTCATTTCAGAGAGAGGAATAAACATTAGGATGCTTTAATTCAGTTCATTTCAATAGGAGCAATAAACATTAGAGGCCCTTTAGTATCCCTTTCTGAAGGGTCCCACTTGACTAATTTTTGTCTAATTTAAACAGAAAGGACAGAATACAAGACTAATTTAACTCTTTGCCTGGCAAAGCATTCATTTTGAAGTTGTTGCCCCAAAAGAAAGTACTAATTACAATAATAAAAAATTAATATTAATTGCCATTCTAGACTTGGCACTGTAGCACTAAAGGCTCCTGCCAATGCAGGATGAAGAACTCACTGAAGGAGTATAACACACAAGGGATACTTCCTTAGGTATTTAAGTGACCAGTTTCATAGATCTTAAAGTATTCTGCACATCCATAGATCAGATGCAGGACTGCACAACATGTTAAAATTATCACTTTCATACAGGTTGTACAATGAAGTCACGATAAAGCAGATTACTCAATGTCTAATACTGATATGAGCTATTTTGAAAATATGAGACTTTTCTTCCTGTTCTGTTCTTAGGCATTTGAAGTGGGTTGACCCTGGCCAGCACCTAAGCACCCACACAGCCACTGGCTTTCTTCCCATCCCTGATGACACAGGTGAGAGAAAAAGCAGAGCAAAAGTGGGAAAGTGTGTGGGTTGAGATAAAGACAGTTTAATAACTGAAGCAGATTTAAAAAAAAAAGAAGTGATGCAGCAACAATCACCGTCTTCCACAAGCAGACCAATGCCCAGTCAGTCTCTAGCAACTGCTAATTTAGAAGACATCCCTCAGTCTTATGTCACTTTTTATTGCTGGGCATCATGCTGTAAGATAAGGAGTAGTGCATTGGACAATTTGGATCAGCTGTCCTGGCTCTTTCTCCTCCCACCTTCTCTCCCAGTAGATTTGTTGAGGGGGCAGAGAAAACCAGAAAGCCTTGAGCCTGTGTAATCAGTGGTCAGCAATAGTGCTACTCAGCATTGGTATAGCCACAGATGGAGCAGTGTGGCCAGTTCTGGGCTCCCCAGTACAAAAGAGACATGGACATACTGGAGGGAGTACAGCTAAAGGCCGCTATGATGATTAAGGGACTGGAGCATCTCTCCTGTGAAGAAAGGGTAAGAGATCTGGGACTATTCAGCCTGAAGAAGAGAAAGCTCAGGAGGATCTTACCAATGTACAGATATACCTGAAGGAAGGGTGCAAAGATGACAGGGCCAGGCTCTTTTTAGAGGTGCCCAGTGACAGGGCAAGAGGCAACAGGCACAAACTGAAACACAGGAGGTTCCCTCTGATGAAAACAGACAGACAGGCAGGCAGGCAGGCAGGAAGGAAGACAAAGAGACCGTTAAGTACATCAATTAATGAAAACCTACATGTTTTGAATGATAGAATATTCATCCTGCTGGGTAAAAAAAATCAATCCCTCCAAAAAACAGAAAACTGAATCAAACCCTTTTTCCTGATAGCTTAATCAACTGTGTGCAAGGGATTTGTTGCTTGGGTTATGTAAGGGTAACAGATCCAGATAAATATAATAAAATTCTCATCGTTATAGATAATTCTAGTTTGCTTTTTTTTTAAGCGTTCTCCAGGTGACAGAGATTGGACTCATTTTAGCTCCTGTTGAAGTTAACGGTTAACGTTTGGGGATTACAGCAATACAACAATCTAGTATGTTATCATTTAAGAGTGCCCTAATATTATTTCTGTTGTCAAGAATGCCAAGCAGTCTTTCTATCTTTTTACGTAATACAGATGTGGTATTTCATATGTAACACAATGTGCTTAATAGGTGTCTGGTAGAGGTAACCTCCTTAAAGTTCACAGAATCATAGAATGGTTAGGGTTGTAAAGGACTGTGAGATCATCCAGTTACAATCCTCCCTTTTCATCAGCTTCTCTTGGATCTGGTTTTAATCTCACATCCTTTTAGTCCTTATTTTAAGTTCATAGTGTATTAATATTACTTGGTCAAACATGTCATATCTATCTATCAATTAATTCAATACATCTGGCCTGTATTAACATAATACCTCAGCACATCACAATATTACACAAATGTTATCTTTAAAATTTTGTGGCAAGAAGTCAACTAAGAACAATATCCAGCTTCTACTTTTTTTCTTATAGGTCAGGAATTTTTAACCAGTTTTACAGGGAGTTGCAAATGTCTGTATCTGAGAAATTGGAAGTTTTTTCATTTATGTTGAGTCATTTTCAGTAACATTTTCAGTTATTTTTCAGTATACATACACATCTTAACTATATTCCTTCAAGAAAATGTGTATGTCTCTCTCATATTGTGACTGCTGACCTTGAACTTCTGATTTCTAGGAAAATATATGAAATCACATTAGTATATACTAGTCTATGTATAACATCTCTAGACAAACATTTTAACTCATTTAGACTGTGTATCCTTAGTTAAAAGAATAAATACCTCAGTATGCTGCAATATACTGTTTAATAAAAGAAAAATAATAATGAAACCCTTCTTTACAGTCCAGGCTGCTACACTGCCATACGTTTTATTGGTCTGAAAGGTAGAATTTTTGGCAGAGAAATCATCCCATGGGCCACATAAAGGGCATATGGTATAATTCAACCTCATGTAACTATAAATGGCCAGAAAAGAGTCCAAAAGGTCTGCTCAATTCTGTATCTGATTTATGTTTTGTGCTGGGGTGATGAGATTTTGGAGCTGACTGTCCTGGTTTCAGCTACAGCAGTCATTTTTCTCCTTCTTAGTAGCTGGTGCAGTGCTGCATTTTTGACTTTAAGCCTGGGAACAACACTGATAACACCGATGTTTTTAGTTGCTACTAAGTAATGTTTACTCCAACCAAGGACTTTCTCAGTCTCATGCTCTGCCAGGGAGGAGGGGAAGCTGGGAAGAAGCAGAGACAGGACACCTGACCCAAGCTACCCAAAGGGGTATTCCATACCCTAGCATATCGTGCCCAGTCTAGAACCGGTGCGTGAACACCAGGCTGCGGCCACAAGCACCCTGCGCGCCCGCCTCCACTTCCCATTCCCAGAAGGCCCAGATCGCTGCTCGGATCGGGCTGGTTATCGGTCGGCTTGTGGTGAGCAATTGTATCCTCTCCCCTTGTTATTTCCCTTATCATTATTATTACTGGTGGTAGCAGTAATAGTTTGTATTACTCCTTAGTTACTGGACTGCTGTTACCTCAACCCATGGGAGTTACATTCTTCCGATTCTCCTCCCCATCCCTTCAAGTGCTGAGGAAGGAAGAAGGAAGGGAGTGAGCGAGCGGCTGCATGGTTCTGAGTTACTTGCTGGGCTTAAACATGACACTGACCCAGAAAGAAGGTGAGCTTCATGCTGCAGCCATAACTGTCCAGGTAAAAGAGGGTACATGGAGCAGGAGCATTTCCCAGTGATTCATTCAGCCACCACTATCCTCTTCATGGCGAGACATTTATTTGTAAAATTCTTCAGGTAGTCATATGGGCTAGATATTTATAGATATGCAAGTTATCTGTTATCTTTTGACCAAATGTGTATTTTTCTTTAGTAACATTTATCTGTGGAATTCCTTATAAAAGCAAGGGGAAAGTCAAGTCTGTTGAAATTGTGGTTAATGACAAAGTATGCAAATAGGGTAGAATGGAGAGGAATCTTATCTTTCTTTATACACTAGCAGGAGCTATTGTGCAAATGATCTGATTTTATTGGCCTTGGTTAGCAGTTTCTTACCTCATTCTTCAACTGTCCCTAGTTTCAGAGTATGTTCTGTATGTAGAATCTAATCACGTACCCACATATGCAGAATATACACTTCATAACGTATAATATAGACCTTAAGCAGTTCTAATTTATAGCAACTACTGATAATGGAGAAAAAAAAGAAATTGATATTTCCTGAAAACCAAAAGTTGGTTTTGCCTCACACTATCTTAGCTACATACATTTGTGTACATATCTATATATTTGGGACTTACTAAGCTTTTGCTTATATACCTCAGAGAAAAGGACAACAATGCCATTTTCATTTATTCAGAGAACATGACAGCACTTGAAATAATTAAATTATTTTATAGGGAAAATATCCACCTTTTTCTACTTTTGACTGGTTTTCTAGCTGGTGAACCAGAAATTCAAACTTCATGGGGAATACAGGTTTTTCTAGAAACTACATTTTTCCTCATTTTAGACAAAGAGCTAGGAGAATTTCTGATCTAATTAACAGAACTCCTTATTTCTTAGTGCTTTCCAGAATTAGATATAAGGAAGAAGTTCTTACAGTGAGGGTGGTGATGCACTATAATAGGTTGCCCAAGGAAGTTGTGAATGCTCCATCTCTGGCGGTGTTCAAGGCCAGGTTGGACAGAGCCTTGGGCGACATAATTTAGTGTGTGGTGTCCCTGCTCATGTCAGGGGGGTTGGAACTAGATGATCTTAAGGTCCTTTCCAACTCAAACCATTCTATGATTCTAAGATATAAATAAACTTTTAACACTTAGAAATGTACTTTTATTCTAGATAGAAAAATAGTTTTTTGGAAACAGAAACTAGTTATTGTCAAAGGAAAAATGTCTATTAAAGTAATTCTTTCCTATGGCAAACATATCTCTACCTGAATCATGTATAAACTATTTTCTTGAAGAAATATTTAATAGTACACAAAATAACTAAATATTCAGTTCTTGAATGTTCAATAAATCAGCTTATCTTGACAGCAAATATAAGACATACAATAACATATTTATCAGTGCTTAGATTAAAGAATAATTCTATTATTGTAATATATAGAAATACAGTAAGTTTGACAAATAATGAGCTATTTGAAAAGCAGGAAAAACACTTCAAGACTTTTTTCTGGAAAAATCACTTTATATGATAATTTTCTAGCAGGCTATTGCGAGCAATGATATTTTACTGGAAGACACTCCAAAATGATTGCACACTGCCTCTTATTTTACTTTTTACATGGTGTTTATTGATGTATTTAACAGCCTATCTTACTTGCATCTTTCCTTGTACTTCAACATGTATATTGTCACGAATTATAAGCCTGATCTGAAGGGGACTTAAACCACAAAGCTTGGATCATTTCTGACTTGTGTATCAAGTTCAATGCAAGTAGAGAGGATAGACTGGTTTTGTTTAGGTTTTAAGGGGTTTGTTTCTTTGTTTTCAGTTTCCCAGACTCCTATTTTGGTGCTGATGGAGTATGGGACCTCCATCAGCACCAAAAATGTGCTGATGGAGGTGAAAAAAAAATAGGAGTTTTTTTTTAAAAAACAACCAAAACCAAACCAAACAACAAACCACCAACCCCAAACCTATTTCTATTCTGCAAATAAACCAAGATTTCTCTGGCTTCCTACAAAGTTTTGAACAGTTCTTGTATGTCCTGTCATCCTGAGCTGGGAAGTGTGTTGTAAAACAATTGATTCAAACATTTGTCTGAAACAATGCTTTACTATAAAAAGTTCTGAAACTCCTATTATTTGATAAGGCTAAGTATGATATAAAATCTTTATTTTCCTTTTGATGGTGATATTTTGCCTGAGAAATGTCAGCACTTATTTAGGTATGACAGATGTTTTAAAAATTCCTGATTTCTTGATGCTTTTTGGGTCTGCAAACATCAACAGAACACAGAATGGTCCATTCTACTTATTTCTCTTAATTCCTTTTTTGTGTTCATTTCAGTGGATACTTCCTAGTGTATAATGTCAGTGGTCAAAGGATCATGCTGGTGTTAAACTTTTACCTTAGAAGACTGACAAGTAGAGGGCTAACTAGCTTTGCCAGAAATTTGTTCATTTGCTGTTTTTTTAAAGCAGTGAAGAAGAACTAAGAGAATACTATTTAAATTTTGGCAATAAGCATACCTAATGGAGTTTTAAATGGTATTTAAATTATGTCTAAGTAGATCTCTAAACTCATTTAGCAAACAAATGACTACTAATGCTATAGTTAAAAAGACTGCTGTATTGGGTAATGATCTTTGAAAGGAAAGTAATATGGGTCAATAGAAAATTCTCTATCATATTAGTTAACAATTTATGGTTTATTTTATCTTAAACATTTTGAGGGTGTACTGCTTATTGTGTGCTTTCTTCATGCAGAAAACATTTTTGTGTAGGCTTCACAGCAAGAAATTTTTCACTGTTGATTATGTTTTTAGCAGGAAAAAAATCCCAGAAATATGTACAGATCTTTTCAGAAGTCTCATTTCATGAAATGCTTCACTAAAAATAAAAAAATAATAATTTTGTGGATGGACTCATGCAGCTGGAGATGGCATTAACACTTGCTCTGTGTAAATGTTTCTGGAAAGAATACAAGGCACATAATCTTAATTTTGGATGACTGTAGTATTTTGTTTGCACACCTTCCAGAAAAGCAGCAGAAATAAGAGCTCAGAAATTTGAACATAGATAATTGATAAAGATGGGAAAATTTAAAGCTTTTTTACGAGTTTCATCCATCTACCTGGATAATACACCAGATGTAATTGATTTTATCTAACTTTATCCATCTGGAAATTAGTCAGCTAAATCTCACTTAATGTTATCTATTTACAGTAGAGGTATCTAAATTAGAGATAACTGATACAGCTTTTCTATGTAGTCAATAGAAATCTAAACAACGTTCTTGCATAAATTTAGTATGCTACTCATTTCATCTTAAGAAATGTGTGTTTGATCAGACAAATTGTACCCTAAACTGTTAGCAGGTAGAAATTTCTCTCTAGTGGGTATAAATGAAAGCTTGATGACTGCCTTAAACTTGATGCCTGACTTCTGGGAGAAGATGAATTTGAACACAAACTATTAGCCACAGCAGGGGAGTCACTTTGCAGAGCAGACAGAAATATTTCACTAGCTCCTTCGTAAGTGCTAATAAAGAAAAAACAAATTAGCTGGTACGCTAAAGAAGAGAATATACTAATAAATACATGGTTTAATGTATATACCTAACTAACAGTTCCAGTAGTGTACAAACAATTTGCTTAAATACAAAAAAATTTACATCATCACCGTTACAACAGTTTCAGAGAACATATTCAACACAATTTTTTTCATATGTGTATCAGTTTGTTTGCTTGCTATGTAATATATTCAGAGAGAACACCCTCATCACAGTGTTTAGAAAAGTGTACATGTTTAAGTGTCTCTTTTTTTTTCCTTCCATGTATTCTTTATAATTGCATCTGCAAACGTGGTAACTATGGTTGCAAACAGCAGGTTAAACATTCCAGTCATGGCCTTTATTTTTAGCTTTTGCTAAATTTATTGCAGTTCACCAGGAAATTTCTGTGTATGCTTCTGCTGTCTCTTGCTCTCCTTCTCGTATCCCTGCAACCTGTCTGCCACAAGGGAGGAACAATAATGTGCAATATGGCCGTCATTTACACAAACATTACTATGCATAGGCTACATCATAGCCACATATCTCATTCTCCTTTATACTGCTCCCCTTTATCTGTAAACACCTAAATAGATTTTTGTTCACCCTAACTGGTTGCCATACTAGGAGAGAGCTGGGCTGGTGCAAACCTCATGAAGGTCAAGGCCAAGTGCAAGGTCCTGCACCTGGGTTGAGACAATCCCAAGCACAACTATAGGTTGGGCGGAGAATGTACTGAGAGCAGCCCTGAGAAGAAGGACTTGGGGGTGTTTGTTGATGAGAAGCTCAACGTGACCTGTAAGTGTACGCTTGCAGCCCAGAAAGCCAAATGTATGCTGGGCTGCATCAAAAGGAGCATGGCCAGCAGGTCAAGGGAGACTGCGCCTGCAGTACTGTGTTCAGCTCTGGGGCCACCAGCGTAAGAAGAATATTGTTCAGTTGGAGCAAGTAGAGAGAAGGGCCATGAAGATGATTAAAGGGCTGGAGCACCCCTCCTATGAAGACAGGCTGAGAGAACGGGATTGTTCAGCCTGGAGAAAAGAAAGTTCAAGGGAGACCTTATAGCAGCCTTCCAGTATCTAAACAGACCCTACAAGAAATATGGAGAGGGACTTTTTACAAGGGCATATGTAGTGGCAGGACAAGGGTTCGTGGCTTTAAAATGACAGAGGGTAGATTTAGTTTTGATATTAGAATAGAAATCTTTACTGTGAAGGTGGTGAGGCAGTGGAACAGGTTGCCCAGAGTTGTGGCTGCCCCATCCCTGGAAGTGTTCAAGGCCAGGTTGGATGGGACTTTGAGGAACCTGGTCTAGTGGAATGTGTCCCTACCCATGGCAGGTGGGTTGGAATTAGATGATTTTTAAGGTCTCTTCCAACCCAAACATTATATTATTCTATGATTCTATGAAACTTCCCATGAAGAGGTCAGGCTTACATTTGTGTTTATATTTATTGTGAAAATGAGTAGGCTAATAATGCTTTCTTGATGATATTTTGGTTCTCGTTATCTGACATTCCAAAAATATATGATTATATGTGTGACTGTATGTTTGAAAGTGACTTATGAATATAACATTGGCAAAACATAAAAAGAGTAGAAATGAACAAGCAGCAGAACATGTTCATAGAGGATCAGTGATTTCTAGTGGAATAAGGGAGACTTAATTTAGTAGAAGTATTCCAGAGGGATCTGCTCAGATCACTTACTGGAGCAGTAATATTCCTACCTCCAGTTTATCTGGAGGAGAGTGGTCAGATGAGAGAATTGCTATCTACAGCAGACCCTGACCAGGTAGGTGTAAGATGCGTTGTAGCAGAGTGAGGGGAAGTATGCCATTGGCATCAGGATTTCAGTATAAAGTGTTACGCAAGTGGGCAAATATTGCCAGCAAATGATGAGTAAAACAGAAGTGACTTGGAAATAACATGTTCCTGAGCCCAGGTGTAGGGAGCAATTAAACATTTTTTACACTTTTGTATCACAGAAGTTATGAGTTACCAATGCAAGATCTCCACAGGAGCCATGGCTAAAGAAGAAAAAAGGCTGTGCCTAAAGTTTGCATGGGCACTGGACAGAAAGTGAATTTTTCAAGAGATAACAAAATTCACACTGAAAACCCAAAGGAAGAATAATATCTGATAACATTTGAAAACTGCTAACCGAAATGTTTGCTGAGAGTGCAGACATAACAGCAAGGTAACGTCACAACAAATGTTCCCCAGAGTGATGGATCTCCACTTCGCTGTCTGCAGCTGGTGTGAAGAACATGCTGAAAATCAAGCAGTGAGCCGAACTGCTAAAGCCTGTCTTTAGCATGTCTGGATGTTTACCTTATGCTTATTTTTTAAACTGTGCCAAAATACATCAAAATACGAAGTACAGCAGTACAGCTCAGCCATATATGAGTGGTCATGAAACCGGAAAAATGAATGCTCTGTTGTGTCCTTCATGATGGGAATGTTACTCTGCTGCTTTTGTTGTCAGCCCTACCAGCTCACATACTGTTGCTGCAGGGAGTCAATTGTGTTCTCTAGTTTCAGACATGTTAGGAAAAATTCTGCCCTGCTGCAAGCAACAGGAGTTCAACTATTGATTTCAGTGTCTTTCTCTAAATTGTGTGACCAAGGAATACTTCCGTGTGCCAGGTGGAGCTGTTTGTGCTGTCCGTGTGCTGACCCTTTCTCCTAGCAAGGGAAAGCCAGGAGTGCTACCAGCCCCTCCTTTCTTAGATTTCCTTAATTTATAAATAAATTCTACATTTAGAGTCATTGCACTCCAGGTCTCTGATTTTCTGCTCGATCAAGATGTGATTGATGGGGTTGAACTTTTCCCATGGGATTAGATCCTCTAAGTGCAGTATTGTGTCTGTCTCTAAACACTTGCAGTGCACGGACATACTTGCATTGTCTGATTCTGTTATTATTTGCTATGTAACTTCCTAATCTCTTTTTAATTCATACACAGAAAATATCAGAGTTTGCTATAAGAAGAAAGCCCTCAAACCTTCCTCCTGGGAAAAAGTCCTGAAAAACTGAAATCAATACTTTAGGTTTTCTTCCGTTTATGGGCATGACAACCACACCTCTGAGATGCTGCATTGCCATTGCTTTTAAATATGGGTCAGTGAGCAACTTCTTTGGCCAGACAGACACCTGACAACACACTGCGTACTCATTTGGCAGAAAGACCCACACCGTACATAAAAGCAAAAGTAGACAAGAATAGAAAGAATGGTGGATAAGTTGAAGGAGGTTTTCAGACTTACAAGCCTGAAGGGGAAATGAGAAAAGTCAAAACAGCATTTGTGAAGTGATATAAAGACAGTGATGTAAACATGTTTTTCACATCTTTTACAAGGTGCAGGAATGAAAATACAGAACTATATTGTAAGTATAATGCTTTGGCCCAGCACAGGCAGCCCAGTAGAGGATTTTATTTTTCCAGGTTAAGTGGCCTAGAAAAACTAAGCATTGGCATTGTGAAAAGGAAAGGTTACAGATTATTAGACGCCTGAGAAAGCGTGCATGCCTAGATCCACCTGGAAAAGATTGAAAATGCTGATACGTACGCAGTGTATCTTCAAAAAGAGCAGAGGGGGTTAAGCAATATTTTTTAAAGCAAGAGTTGTAAAAGATTTTCAAAATTTTCTTCTTAGTGTGAATAAATCATTTTGGTACATTATATTCCATGATGACCATTATTTATCTTTATTGTTTCCACTCAGGAAAGCTAAATGTATTGGAACAGATTCCTCCTGCTGTGTTTGGCTTCTTTGAATTGTTGGACAGGTCTGAAAAGAAACTGGAAGCTGGCTGCGGTTGCCCATTCAAGATTTCCCTTGAGGTGTAAACAAAGGAAAACCTTGGAAAAGACAACATAGTTGCTCTTACATTTCCATGTCAGCTTAGTGATTTTGTTAGGAGTACCAGAAGACTTGCCTGTTCTCATCTGCACCATGATGAGGTCCTCAAAAATTAGGAGCTGGGGAGTCTGCTCTTAAGGACTCAGCTGGATCCCCAAGAGATTTCCTTACTCAGGCATCACCCCATGAGGACCAGATGTCATATTACATGCAAAAGGGTAAGACTGAAAAATTAGATTAAGACATGTACAAATTAGTAGGGAAAATTATGTGTTGATGATTTAAATCCATCTCTAAACTTACTTGGGTTTACTTTCATAAATGCAAGGTATTTGCAAACTCAGCTAGTGCACATGCATTTAAAACAAGAAGTCTTATATCAAGTTGTTCTGCACTGAATAAGAAAAAAGAAAACATAAAATTAAATGGATCGGTGCCACAGTTGTGGCAGTCACTATAAATGTCCTTTTAAAAACATCTTTGCTGATTTTAAAACAATGATATTGGACTATGGAAGGAATTAGCATTAAATATGGATGAGCAACAAAAAGTGAAACCTGAATCAGCTCCCCAGATATCTCATCTACCTCTTACTTGCACGTGTTTTCCTTTAGATAAGAAAAAAATAAAAAAACCTTACATATAACATTATAGTCATTTAATAATGGAATTAATCCTTTTTAAGAAGATATTAATTTAAACATATCTGTTATGTCAACCTAACAATCAGTCTTCAAAAAGTTGGACAAAAATGCTTTTCCTGAAAGACAGATACGTAGGATCTGAATATACTGCTCAGATTCTTCATGAAGAAGAAGCTTGTATATAGTACAGCACTGCCTTAAAAAATTATAAATTTTTTTATATATATGAATATATATATAAAAAAAAAGTGCAAAATTACAATACCTTTGATGTAATACAAAAGGGCTAATTTAATACTCCTGTTGAATTTGATGACCAAGTATCCAGTGAGCAACGATATATGTAAGAGCTGATTTGGGCCCAAGAATACTATTGATTTCCATTCTTCTATTTACATACTTAGTACTGTGTGATAATTGCCTAGGAGTTGTGTTTATAAATCAAGACACCTTATTTGATACTACCTTAATATTTAAATTTTTTAGGGATTTTGTGGATTTATTTTTGTTTTTCAAATAGTAAATGTGTGTAAAAGGGTCTCTATCATAACAACTATTTCTAAAGAGAAAATAATATAGCAGAAGTAAACCATGGTCATTCATCGTGGACAATAAAACTCTGAAGCCAAGCACTGTCAAAGTATTATTGTCTTTGGGAAAAGTTTTCTTTGGAACTATAACAAGAAGTTAAATACTGAAAAAAGGCAAAAGTTATCAGTAGCTTATCACTCTTTGCTTTTCTAACATACTTTTTACAGAAGTGATTATATATTATGAGCAGGCCAAGAGGTCTTCTGTGTCTGTGATCTCTCTTCTGTGTCATGGGAAGAGGAATTTTGCAGCATTTAAATCTAATTTTTGATAAAATGTTTGGTAGGAATGGCAAGTCATCTCCCTCTGGAGGAAATATAAATGCTCTTGTTTGGTTTGGACTCCCAGTGTTCTGATTTTCTTGCACAAACTACTAATTAAGTTTTCACAGCTCCAGAAGGCAAGAGTTTCAATTTAGTGTGACCTCAGAGGAGTGCTTTAGTAAGTCATCGTCTAGGAAATCATGCAGTGCAAGCTTATTCTTAATACATTACATCAAGTGATGATATCCCACGCTGATGTTAATTTCAAACTTAATTAAAAAACAAACAAACAAACCATCCAGCACCCAAAAGGGGTAAAACAACCCCAATCCTTTCCTTGTTCTAGATCATCATTTCATGAATAATTTGAAACAGAGGTTCTCCCTAAAAATTATTTTCAATATTATTTAATAATTTTGTTAATAATTTAGTATCATTTATTATTGTTATATTATT
>NW_009922355.1:5273-9650 GCF_000696875.1 Nestor notabilis | reverse complement strand
TTTAATAATATTATTTAAATTCTATTGAGGAGAATACTCAAGAAAACAAAAAGTATTAATTTTGTCCCTGTTTTACGGGCAGATGAAAAATGTGACTGCTCAGTGCCATGCCACTTCAGTTACTGGACCACACAAGACCTTTCAAGGCTTGAGCTGCCTGATTACCAACACCTTATAAAGCTTAATATTCTATGTCTCCTTTGATAATCAGAACTCGGTTAAAAATGTGTGCCAGTCTGGTAAAAAATGAATAAAGCTGATGCAAAACCTATTTCGGTGGGTATATCCAATACTAAATGTCACATTTTACTGGTTGACACACATTTATCACTTCATTTCACAGTACAGTAAACAACTCATAAGTCACTGGTTAATTTGATTGACAGTAGCCTTGGGCATTCTTTAGCAATCATGTAGTATACTGCACTAAGTCAGACTTTTAGGGTAATTGACCCCAACAATATATGTATAAAGAAAAAAAAAGACCAATAGTCTGCTTAAAATGAAAGAAAAGGGGGAAATCAAAAATGCGAGAACAATAAATTATAGAAATTTCTCATTTGGGTAAGTAACAACTTTAATAGATTCCTCTAAGAACTGAGTGCACTCAATTGAACATCTGCTTTCCAGCTGTGTATATTGATATATTACCAGGGTTTTATTCTTTTCTACTTTAAATATATCCATAAGTTTTTCAGAGCTCCACTACCTGACTTTCTGACAATGGCTTGATTGTGAAAGATATAAAAATGTCAAAAATTCTGTAGGTCATTTTATGCCCAGGATATTATTTTTCAATTGAATCCAAAGACAGATGTCTATGAACAATTAAACCATTCTCCAATCACACCTTGTTCCAGCTGGGATCATAGAATTAAAAGGAAATAAGCCATCATGATTCACTTATTGCCGGAGTACCTAGTGTTTCCTGTGCTGCTGATAGATTCTTATTAAACAATTCTGTCGATGGAAAATGAATATTGTCCGCTGCTTGAACTTCTAAAGTTAGTTCTTTGATATTAAATTTGATTTTCTTCTCTTATAATAATTCATACACTTAGTGACTGGCTTCAGAAATTCCCATTAGATGGAGATTATGTTATCTAAAGCTTACTAAATCCCACGTCAGGTCTCAGGGAGTTTAGCTGTCACATAAAACACTAAGAAGATCTGTAGTGAAAAGAAAAACTTGCTAACCAAAAAAGAAAAAAAAAACCCAAAAAACCAACAAAAAAAAAAACCAACCCCCCAAAAAATGTAGCCCAGTATCTCTTCTATTGAAGTAGATGTGGAAAATATCTGCTTCTTTCCTCCCATCTTAAAAATGAAGCTACATTTTTCAGCTCCTTTTGCCACCGTTTCTTGCTTGGCAGCCGCAAAGGTCAGAGTTATGCCTTTAGCAAGGGGCCATATAAAGTGCATATGAACCAAAATATCATCAGTATGTTTATGCTTTAGTGATTCACAACACCTATACTCCCATTCATGTGGGGAACATTTAATTTCCAGACTGTGCCCAGAAAGGTTGCTCTGCACTTTCTAGATAGACCGTTTATGATCTTAGGTTATACATTCTGAAAGACATATACACTCTCACCATTTTCCCTGGACACAATAAAGCAGACACAAGCAGTCTTTGTTTCAAAAAGCTAATATAAAAAAGGGAAGGAGAAAGCTACTGATTGATTTGTTTAATTTTATTAAATAGCACCAAAGAAACATGATTGAATCTTTCAGAAACACTAGCGATTAAGAGGGCAATTTAAAGTGTCTAAGTTAAATATATCTTAGTCTTGATAACTTTTGCAAAAGATTGATGCATATTAAACTTCCAACTATAGAATTTGCAATATAGTGAGAAGTAATTTACCTTAAAATGTTGCTATTCTCAAAACATTAAAGGAGACAATTGAAAGATACAACCAAAAGACAGAGGTTGATGCAACTGTGTTTTTCTGTACCATTGCAAGCCTGTATTATGTACACTGGTTTATATTACACACTTCTTGCATATGTCTGTGCACACTTTAAAAAAAAACAACAAGGTCAGCTTCTGCTCACAGGCCCCAACCAAGGAAATCCTTTAAGCACGTGCTTAAATTCAGCAGAGGAATAATACCATTGACATCAATGAAACTCCACACATGTTTAAGTGATTTAAATGTTCACAGGTTCAGGGTAGTTTTAATTAGGGTTTATTCTCTTGTAGCATTGAGCCACTAACATGACTTTCACTTTCTTTCCCATCTGCCCACTGTTTAGAAGAGAAGAAATTTGTAGAGACAGGTACTATCTTTTCTTTAGAACAAGTGACGTGTAGAAAAAAGGACCGCACCAGCCTAGCTTCAGGCTTGAAACAGAAACAGCAAACTATGCCCAGGTGTAAGTTTATAGAACAGTAGTTATCCCTTGTGTCCACTCCCCCCAACACCCATTCCCCCTTCCTTTTTATGGTGTTTTATCTAACAATCCTGGGACACACAGGATCAGGTATACTTAAAATTCAAGACTAATGTAAACATATTAATTAACTAAACATATGAGGAAAAGGTCGTGAACATCCATCTGGCAGAGAGAGGTGCTGAAGTAGCACTTCAAGGAAAATCAGATTCATGCACAATTACTGCCATCTTTTCTATAGAGCTTATTAGAGGAGTTAACATTTTTTCTTTTTTTTTTTTTTTTTTAAACCAGAAACAGACATAGTCCAGTTTCAAAAAGGAAAAATTCTAACTTTCTTTGTAGTTATGAAAGCTGCAAGTTTTCCTTTTACTATTGAGTTAAAGATAAAATTTAGAAGGAAAAAACTTCGGAACAAAACTTTCTTTCTTCTCACCTCATCCCCACCTGGATCTAGTCAGGAGTACACTGTTTAGCACTCATAATGCTGCATGTTAAAAACCTGTCAAATGCAAATCAATGGACATTATAATGATATTAAATACCTCCATCCAGTGGTCCTTGCATTTATCATGCAGTGTGTGTGTGTGTGGAATTGAGATACAGAAAATTAAGGCAACGCATCCCCATTCACACAACATATAAATGGTAGAAAAAACAATTTCGGAATTTCTGAGATTTTGACATACATGCTAAACTTAGACCCTGCTTCAGCTCCAGTAGTTCCCCTGCAGTTAAGGCTTGAGACATCATAATTAAATATTCAATTGATTAAAAGGTTGTTCTCTGCTGATATAACACACCTAAAATCTTATGCTAAATGTGAAGTAAATCTTGCTGACTGATGTAGGAAAGAATATTTCTTTAAGCAACTGCATATTCTTTTCTCCAGAACTGTTATGTGTGGTGAAAAGTCACATGATAATTGCTGTTTTCTCTTCAGTCCAATGCATTATCTTTCAAGCTTTTTTTTTCGTAAATAATTTATCTTGAAAAATAAAATCTGAGACATGCTTAAAAATAAAGTCCTTTATAAGGTTTTCAAATGCTAATAATTGGTGTCCAGCAATGGATCATTTTTTTCCAAAGAAATACACATTGCATTGTTTGTATTTTACAAAGTTTAACGTTAGGCACATGGCTGGAACATGCATGTCGGAGCCCTAAATTGCACTAAGCTTACTCTGCAGTGGAGATTTTTCAGTGGAGCAAGTCAAATTTCCCCATAGGTTCACTGAGAGCTTAAAATACTCTTGCCCTGGAAATACCTAAATCTCTGCATAGGCTGTAGCATCACATTGTGAAGGTGATGAACTTAAAAGTCTTTGCTAAAGTGCCAATACAACGCAGAAGCTTTCTGTCATATTTTACGTATTTTGTATTTTCTATGTATGTATTGAAGCTTAAGCAAGTAAAGTCATTTGCCCTCCTTCTGGGTTAAAATGCTCAGAATCCTCAAAACTAGCATCACTAAATTATATTGTGGATCAGATTGGACAAAATCTGTCAAGAAATAATATTTGTTATTGACCTGGATTATTGATAAACTAAAATGATATCAAAAAATAGATATGCCTTTATGTGACTGAAAAGAATCTAATTAATTGTTTCTAGTTTAACATCTGAAATAAAACTGGTGACATCCTAATTAGCATTCCAAAGGATTCTGAGATAGAAGAGTGTTGCTGCAGGGGTTAATGTTAACAGTGTGAAAGATTTACCCTTACATCTGGGAAAGACACAGCACGCTGGATAAGCTCCAGCAGGTAAGAAGCCATTGTGTAGGAAAGGCAAGTAATTGTATGTCATAGGATCAAAGGACTGCTCAAGATGTCAGAGGAAATTGCTACACAAGTTTAGAAGAAAGGTTTTCTCCCTCATGCAAAGTGCACATTTGCTGTTGTATGGGGCCAGTGAAAGAGACAACTGCATGTCCTAAGGTAGAACGTGAGTGAAAATATCAGGAGGCTATTGACA
>NW_009922355.1:3667-5242 GCF_000696875.1 Nestor notabilis | reverse complement strand
GAAAGAAGCTGTGGCATACAGATCATACTGCTTTGGCATATGAGGGAGACTTAGAACAGGAGGTTTCAAACCAGGGACCAAGAGAAACTCCCGCAAGAGGTGAAGGCTAAAGACAGATCCATTTATTTTGTGTGGTGTTAGGATAGGTTTTCTTTTGGCAAGTAGTTCCAGGTTTGAGTTAAGCCTCAAAGAAGCTTTTTGTAAGGGGTCTTGCTGGGTTTTTTTGCAAATAGAGCTTTATTTGGTTAAGATACCTCAGTTTCATGATCCATCGCTTTAATACTCATACCCTGAAGAGAAGCTTGTGTTTGTTTTTTTTTTTTTATTTTTCTTAATACTAAATAAATGTGTTAGATGAAACTCTTTTCTGCCCTGAAATAGCTCAAATGTTGATTAAACTGCCTGCAACCTGCCTTCAGGTGTTAAATTCAAGGTCTTCAGCAAAAGCTAAATGAAACACTTCCTGCCTCCAAAGGTAGGAACTTGCCAGGGTATTTATCAAGGCAGCAAAAGTCAGGAAAGCAGGGACTTGAATAAAAATCGAATACTGATGTCAGGATATGGAGGTTTTTTGAAGTCCTTGAGATTAGTCCCTCTTGATTTCCCTTGAAATTAATGATGGCAGCAGAAGAGATTTAGATGAGAATGTAGTGAGCTTAACCAAGAGCAAATCTTCAAATCCTACTCTATGAACACCTAATCCTGAGAGATTAAGTTACAAAAAGCATTTGGAGGATTCTTTTTCCAGCTTTCTTCCCATGAAGCTATACTCTAATGAAGCAAACAAGCATTTTGCAAGGATGAATTTGTGAAAGGAAAAATAGTCTCATTTTCTGTTCTGCAGAAAAAGATGCATACTCTAAATCTGCATTTTTTATTATGATTTTATGTGTTGATATACAACTAGTACATGGTCTATATAAGTTAATACACACATACTCACTGTAATAGAAGATGCTAATCGTCCATTTTAATGAACTCCTGGGTTTTTTTAGGGAAATTGCAGATAAAAACTCAGAACAAAAGATTCTATCTGTAAACTCATTTATTTGACTCAAAATACTAATATTAGTTACTACCCAGCTCATGTTCCTCAATGAATTTATTTTGTCATCACAAAATCAATGGCTTAGTGATCATATGTAATTTTAAAAAGCTAATGTTGACTCACGTCTCCACTTATGACAATGTGTTGGGTATTCAGATGAGAAACCTAGACTTAAGAGGCGTTAGAGTTTATTTGAGAGTGTGCCATGCTGAGGACAAACACCATGTACTGGCCCTTGCCCTCAGGGCAAAAGGATGGGCACCAATTTGTTTTATTTTTGCTATAGATTACATTTTCTTCCAGAGCATTTACATCCCTTAATAAGTTGCCAGTGACTGCAGAACTTCTCCGTGTTCAAGATATTTTTGCACAAAGGGAATCTCTAAATCCCCTGCTAAAATTTGTTATGGTTTGAGAGTGAGAAGGATAAAGAATATGGTTAATCCTGCTGTTTCTTCAAAGGCCACACACTGCTGAGCTGAAGTTGTGTGATATTTGTTGCATATATTTGAACTTTTTTTGTTTGG
>NW_009922355.1:0-3653 GCF_000696875.1 Nestor notabilis | reverse complement strand
CTGGTTATGAGCACCAAATGTTGCAAATACAGGGACAGAATTAAGTTTTTCTCCAGTTACACTTTTCCCCTTTATCTCAAATCATGTTTCTAAATTCAAAAACAGCATCGTCTTTTGATAGTGGCTTCATGCGTAGAATTACTACTTCATCTGCCTTGTGATATTAGTCTTTACACCTTTCTTAAACTTTTTTCTCAATTACTATTTCTAACTTTTATTTGCTTTCTCCTTTTTTAATGTGCATGTTGGTACCTAAAAAAGATACTCTGACTGAAGACTCTGAAACCTCGTGGAATAACACTAATACAAAATAAGAGATTTTAACGTACTAGAGGATAACAAAACAAATCCGTCTTCTTCCTTTTTTTCAAGAAATCAAAATAACCTGATATTCAGCATTTATTCAATAACACTTATTCTTCAAGTATTCAGTTAAACAAAGTTAGGTGCAATCTAGTTACATCACACTGGAAAATTATTTTGCTGCTACTTAAAAATTTCTGACAAATTGTGAGACATGTTCATTAACCATAGAGGTTTCTGCAGTTCAGACAAACATACTTTTTCATTCACTGGAAACGAGAAGTGGATCTTGTGTCTTTATCACTTTCTTATTTACCTTGTTTTCATTATATGTGGTTCTTTAACCTGGTGAGAATGACCTGAAGCAGGGTTTCTGTTAAGTTCTTATTTCCTTAGCAATCAATACAGAAAACAGGACTAAGGGGAGAAACTCACGGTAAAAAAGGAATTTTAATATGAGTAGTTAAATTTGATTTCCGCTATTCATGTAAGGAAATGGGAGAAAAGAAACTTGAAGTGGGAAACAGAAAGAAATTACATACTAACAGCATTTTCTATGTACTCCTATTAGTTGAGAGTAAAAATTTGTCTCCAGTATAACCTAGCTTTAGTTTTCTATAAAAAGAGGAAGTATAAAAGTGTAGTCTGGGCTTGCTGTCAGAAAATTCTAGTGCTTGCAGGATCATGGCCCAAGGAGAAAGTAATAAAGAATTTGAGGGAACTAAATTTTCAATCTCTCTCATTTTTACTCCCTAAAGTTTTAAAAAAGGAATTTTCTACTCTCCTGTCCTGTGATTTTTCTAAGTACAATTTGGTAGACCAGAAATCACAGTGGGAAATGCATTCTCTGTTTTCAGCTATTTACAGTTTCAAGAGAATTTAGCTAATTCATAGAAACATTCTTTATCATTTTTATAGCTTTAATGTCCAAATGGCTCATCTGATTAGCTTGTAAAGTCTCCTTTTCCTTGGCAAATGTTTTCAACACAGCTATAGCATAGATTAAAAAAACATTAATGAATACAGAAGGGTTAAATTGGAGCAAGTGATGGTATTTTGGTTTGAGACTCACAGTGCAAAATTAAAAACGGTTTTCGTTTCTGTCCCAATTACAGCATAATCCTAGAAAAGCTAGGACTAGATTTCTCATGCTGGCATTTAGTTGTTTGTTTGTTTTTTTTTTTTAATTTACAGGGTATTTGTTTACAAATACCAGCTATAGGATCCATTCCTTATGTTTCTAACTCTGCTTTCAACTCTCTGTTCAGCCAACCAAAGTTATAAAACAAGCCCTCTATAAACAGGAGTAATTGTTTGATGGTAAAGTGGTTACATAATATAGTATTATTAATAGTTTAGACTGTTTAGATTTATCAGTCCTTGAATGCCCTACATAATGTATTTTAGAGGTAATGAGACATTCAATTTTAAATCTTAAACTTTAAAAGCAAAGAAGAATGATCTACACTTTTCCCCTTTACCCTAATTGTCAGCTAAAGGCACAGAGTAAATTAAGTATGATTTCTTTATCTTTTTCCTTGCGAAGTGCCAAATAAGTGTTTAAAACTTTCTGAACACTTGTGAATGCCTCCAGAGCCCTTACCCAATTTGCTTCAAATATGGTCAAAAAATGTGCAACAGTATGAGCTGTAACCTGCCAAATCTGAGGTCAACATTCCTTTACTTGCAATCACAGCTCTAAAATAAAATGCAATTAAGCAGAGTTATATTGCTTTACAAAGTATTTTGATCTGCCTTGTTGTGTAATGTGTTATACCTGTTTCATGTATATTTTAAAAAACAGCTGTGATAATACATGAAATTTATCTGATCTTTTTAGATGTAACTATCTCTTGTTTTCTTCTATGTAAGCACCTTCTACCTCTTCTGAGATCATAATTTTCATATTCGATATGCATGGTATCACCTCCTGCTTTGGGTAATTACATGGTAGAGTTCCTGAAAACTTGTCTCTCTTATTAAAGCCCACAATATCTTTCAGCCATCATTTTGCTAAGTGTTCTCTGCCTGTGGAGTCTTGATGACATAATTCAGATCTGTTTGCAAGACCCTCACCTTAGGCCAATTACATTCTAATTGCATGACTTTATGTTTTCTTGGGAAAGGAGAAAGCAGGCACTTCATGTTACATTTTTTAATGGTTTGATGGGGGAGGTGACATACGGAAGATACAAGCATTACATGCTAAAATTGGGTGGACTTTTTTTTTAATAAAATGTGACAGTGCAAAGTCAATGTATCCTATGCATGATGGATACTCAGTGACTCTGTATTAAGCATTTTTAAAATATTTTTATTAATTTAGGTGTTTTATTACCTTTTGCCAAGATCTAGGTTTAAGAAACTGTTACTGCAATTAAATATGTTGTTATTTTTTGTTTTATTTTCACTTTATCTCAGGCTAGTGATTTTATAAAAGGCAAGGTTTAAAAGTAAATTTGTGGCCAGCAAGAAAATACCGAGAAGACAATTCATAAATGTAAATGAGTAAAAGGCAAAGACAAGTCCTAATCCTCGAAGAGGAAACAAACAAATTTAGACTGTAAATAAGATGAGAGCTGTTCATAGTAAAGGATATAAGTGTAATAAATCTTTGAAACAGTTTTCTTAGAAGCATGGTAGACTGTTTATCATCTGAAGTTTCTATATTGTTATTAAGGGCCCTTATAATTACCTTCAGTTTACAGTTGGAAGAAACTGTAATAGAACTGTACTGACTTGTGAGCAGTGATAGGTAGGAGTATGTTTCATGCCTTGAAACGTTTTCCCTGATTATTAGTAATCCTTACTGTTGCTGTGAAACTACCAAATATATAAATGAAAAACAACAGAAGAAACAGAAAAGCATCCAAGCTTTAAAATAAACCCTGCAGTATTATACATCAACCCACATGATCAAACCTCTACTTTTTATGCTTCTCAGTACATAAACCAAGACCCTTTGTCTTTTTATAATTTTAAATGATTAGATAGAAACACAGTTGCTTTGTTGTTGTCTTTAAAGATAACCATAATGACAAAAATATGATTTTTCTTAATTGCATATTCATTTTCCCAGTTGCTAAAATTCAACAGCTTAACAAAAATATATCAAAAATTGCTAAAGAACAACCCTACACTGCCTTTAAAATTGTTCAAGTTGTCTCCCTGGATCATGAAAGAGAAAAATTTAATGTCTTCATTATTATGAAGGCAAAATCAATGTCTTCATTTCAGAATGCATAACTTGAAAAGTTCCTTCAGTTAATGCTCTAAGGAGATTTTAGAAAACCAATACCTATTTATAACTAAATACCTATTTTGTTGTAAAATATATATTTAATATAATT
>NW_009922354.1:23132-26043 GCF_000696875.1 Nestor notabilis | reverse complement strand
AACCCTAACTGTTCTATGATTCTGTGATTATATAATTAAAGTTAGACTGGATGGTCTTTGGGATTGTGGAAACAAATGAGTATTTATTCTGCATCATTTCAAAGGAGTGAAAAAGACGTGAAGAAATCAAGACTTAAGTAAAAGTATATCTGACAGGCAGATTTACATGTTTCAATGGCTTGAGAACATGAGTAAACAAATAGCCCAACATTTGGTGAAATATGCCATAGCTGTAATGGAAAATCATTCTCCAGAATTACGCTAATTATGCAGTTGAGCTGAAAATGTCTATGTGGTATTCTAAATGCTGGTAGACAGACTAATTGCTCGTTCTGTTCACTTACTTTTGAGGTTCATTCCTGTCAATTAGTTGAGCTATACATATTTAGATCTTTTATGAACTAAAATTTTCATGCTGTTGATATCCTTCTTCTTTCATAGGTGTCTTGAATGTGGCCTATTGTACCGTTATGCTAAAACAAGGCATGTTTTAGTTTTGTTTTACTTTACTTTTTTAAAAGGTAAGATAAAGAAAGCTGATTATGATGTCCAAGGAGTTCCCTTTAGCTGACATAAAAAGGGAATTTCTGAATTGTCCTGGTAGGCCTATGCATCATATACTACATGTATTGAGAAACAGGGTGAAGTTTGCACTGTTGTTGCAGGTTTAATCCTCTGCTGAGAGCTACATTGTACATGAGAATGAATAAAAAATGCAGTTGAAAAGGTATAGGTTGAAGTCTATTAAATCTGTTTTCTAGAAATGTGAGTCTGTGGGTGTAGTGAGCAATTAGACTGAGAAAATTCAAAGGATAGGGTACAGTATAAGTTTTATTACACTTTTAGCCTGCAGTGATCAGCAGAAAATCTTGTGTGATTTTCTTTTTTTCCCTAAAAGGACAGAATTTAGTGCTCAGTACAGAAAAACATATTGTAGTTCACAATGTGATCAAGCATTCCCTGAAATGCTAATTTAAGCAATACTGGTTTGAGAATCAACAGAACATCTCTATCAGAATATCTAAAGTAGCCAAATTAAATTTAAATCTTTGATCAACCCAACTTTAATCTGATAATTTCTCTAATAGGAAATCTAACATTTAATTACAGAGGCTTACATTAGACTATTAAATAGCAGGGTGTTCTATTGATCTTTTCTATGCAACTTTGAAGAATGGAAATCTTGCTCCTTTTGTAACTGTCATCAGAGAACTTTTGTTAGCTTCTTTGTCTCCATAAACCAGGCAATTTATCCATGAATCTTCTTTATGCACAAAAATTAACTGCCTTTCTTAACTTTCTAATCTTATGGACTAATATGTAGCCTGAAAATAGAGCTAGAATTCAATAAAGACAGTTTTATGCATGGCAGAGGTTAGGAATGACTAGAAGAAATTATTCTTTACCCAAGAATCATGCTAATAAAAGAATAAACGGAAATGGGCGTGGGAGAGGATTACAATTTCTTTGTGGATGGATATTTATTACCTGCACAAAGAAAAATGTGGCAGACAGTGGTGCTGTTAAAACACAGAAGTGTCACACCAAGTTGCATTCCACTAGCAGTGAAAAAAAAAGGGCACAATCACCACTCCTTGCTCCTTGAAGGGCCTGAACACACATCCTCTTTTAGCTGTTGCTCGGCCAGCTAGGAGGGTTATAAGCCCAGCTACCTGGGTCACTCACTCTTTCACTTCATTATCTCATGTAAAAAACTCAGCTGCTTATGGTATTGTATCCTGATTGTAGTGAACTCATATTGAGCTGGGCTAGTGCAAGTAATGTACTTGTTGCAAGTTTGTAGCTGGGTTTGTGCGTTTGGATTGGATTATTATTATTCCATGAAGAAACAACTGCACTGGCAGATCAGAAAAGGCAGCATATATGCAAGGTATGCCTGTGGGGATGACTGTGGATGGTGATCCCTTCCACTGGAGCAGAGCAGTCTATGTGGTTGCTGCCATGATGCGGTCGTGCTTCTGGCTCTCTGGAACCAGAGAAACCTCATCTAGTGAGAGCTGATATGGTCCATCTGTCAGAGAAGAGGAAAAGCATCTTCAGTCACAGGCATGCCAAGCTGGTGAAGAGGGCTTTAAACTAAAGTTGGTGGAGGAGGGGAACCTCAATTCAACCCACTCCTGACAGTTTGATGCCAGTGACAGCAAGGGATGCCCAGAGCCTGGGATCTCAGGTAAGCAGGCGAGCAACTGAAGAGTAGCACAAAGGAATTCCAGCCAGTAAGTCAACTTCGTCGGGAGACCAACTTACATGCCTCTATGCAAACGCATGTAGCATGGTGAATAAAAAGGAGGAGTTACAGACATGTGTACGCCTGCAGGGCTATAATCTTAGTGGCATCACAGAGATGTGGTGGGATGCTTCCTATGACTGGAGTGTTGGAATGGAAGGATACAGGCTTTTTTAGGAAGGACAGGCAGAGGAGATGAGGAGGGAGTGTCTCTCTATGTCAGTGACCAGCTGGAGTGCACAGAGCTCTGCCTGGCCTGGGCATGGACAAGGAGCCAACTGAGAGCTTCTGGGTCAGGATCAAAGGGAGAGCAGGGACTGGGGACATTACAGTGGAGGTCTGCCACAGGCCACCTGACCAGGAAGACTGAGTGGATGAGGCTCTCCTCACCTTCTGCCTCATCCTCGCAGGCAACTTCAAGCACTCTGATATCTGTTGGAGGGACAACCCATCAGGGCACAAACAACCCAGGAGGTTCGTGGAATGTGTTGATGATAACTTCTTTCTCTAAGTGAGGAGCCAGCAAAGAGAGGTGCTGTACTGAACCTTATTCTCACCAACAGGGTGGGGCTGGTGGGGAATGTGAAGCTCAGTGCAGCCTTGGTTTCAGGATCCTTGAGGATCTTGAACTCCAGTTGCAGTGAGGAGGGCACCCAGCAAGCT
>NW_009922354.1:10004-23085 GCF_000696875.1 Nestor notabilis | reverse complement strand
AACAGAGATGTGATGGGATGCTTCCTATGACTGGAGTGTTGGAATGGAAGGATACAGGCTTTTTTAGGAAGGACAGGCAGAGGAGATGAGGAGGGAGTGTCTCTCTATGTCAGTGACCAGCTGGAGTGCACAGAGCTCTGCCTGGCCTGGGCATGGACAAGGAGCCAACTGAGAGCTTCTGGGTCAGGATCAAAGGGAGAGCAGGGACGGGGGACATTACAGTGGAGGTCTGCCACAGGCCACCTGACCAGGAAGACTGAGTGGATGAGGCTCTCCTCACCTTCTGCCTCATCCTCGCAGGCAACTTCAAGCACTCTGATATCTGTTGGAGGGACAACCCATCAGGGCACAAACAACCCAGGAGGTTCGTGGAATGTGTTGATGATAACTTCTTTCTCTAAGTGAGGAGCCAGCAAAGAGAGGTGCTGTACTGAACCTTATTCTCACCAACAGGGTGGGGCTGGTGGGGAATGTGAAGCTCAGTGCAGCCTTGGTTTCAGGATCCTTGAGGATCTTGAACTCCAGTTGCAGTGAGGAGGGCACCCAGCAAGCTCACTACCATGGACTTCAGAAAAGCAGTTTTTTGCCTCTTCAGGGATCTGCTTGGTAAAGTACTGTGGGATAAAGCTCTGGAGGGAAGAGGGACTCAAGAAAACTGGTTAATACTGAAGGATCACCTCTTCCAACCTCTGGAATAAAGAGGAAGACTACAAAGAAGGGAAGCAGGTGGTAGCAGAGGGGCGTAGCAGGTGGAGGAGTACAGAGAAATTGTGTGAGCAGCCAGGGATCAGGTTAGGAAAGCTAAAGCCCTGACAGAAGTCGATCTGGCCAGGAATGTCAAGGGCAACAAGAAAAGCTTCTATGGCTATGTTGGTGATAAAAGGAAGACTAGTGAAAACGTGGGTCCTCTCTGGAAGGAAACTGGAAACCTGGTACCTGGGACATGGAGTAGGCTGAGCTCCTCAATTACTTTCTTGCCTCGGTCTTCTCTAGGAAGACCTCCAGCTATGCTGCCCAAGTTGCAGAAGGCAAAGGCAGTGACTGGGAGAATAACGAATCACTCACTGTAGGAGATCAGATCAACACCGGTCTAAGGAACCTGAAACTGCAGGGAGCCTGATGAGATTCACCTGCAGGTCCTGAGGAACTGGCAGATGAAATTGCCAAGCCATTATCTATCATACTTGAGAAGTCATGGCAGTCTGGTGAAGTTCCCACTCACTTGGAAAGGGGAAATATAATTCCCATTTTTAAAAAGGGAAAAAAAGGAAGACCTGGGGGATTACAGGCCAGTCAGTCTCACCTCTGTGCCCAGCAAGATCGTGGAGCAGTTCCTCCGGGAAACTGTGCTAAGGAGCATGTGGAGATGGGTGACGAGTGGCATTTCTTCAGGGGTTGGACTATTATTGGTACTGGGATGCTATTTAACATCTTGTTAGCGACATGCTGAGGGTGGCCTCGATGGTAGGATTGAGTGCACCCTCAGCAAATTTACTGACAGCACTAAGCTGCATGGTGCGGTTGACATACTGGAGAGAAGGGATGCCATCCAAAGGGACCTTGACACGCTTGAGAGGTGTGAACCTCATGAAGTTCAACAAGGCCAAATGCAAGGTTCTGTATGTGGGTTGGGGCAACCTGAAGCACAGGCTGGGCAGAAAGTGGATTGAGAGCTGCTCTAAGAAGGACATGGGGATGTTGGTCAATGAGAAGCTCAACATGAGCCGGCAGTGTGCACTCACAGTCCAGAAAGCCAACTGTATCCTGGTCTGCAGTGAAAAGAAGTGTGAGCAGCAGGTCAACGGGGGTGATTCTTTCCCTCTGCTTCATTCTTGTGAGACCCCCACTGGAGTACAGGTGGGAGCTCTGGGGCCCCCATCCTAAAGATATGGACCTGTTAGAGGAAGTCCAGAGAAACGATCACAGGATTACAGCACCTTTCCTATGAAGACAGGAAGAGAGCTGGAGTTGTTCAGCCTGGAGGAGAGAAGGCTCAGGGGAGACCTTAGAGCAGCATTCCAGTACCTAAACAGGGCCTACAAGAAATCTGAAGAGGTACTTTTTACAAGGACATGAAGTGGTAGGACAAGGGGGAATGGAGGGTAGATTTAGATTAGAAATAAGGAAGAAGTTCTTTGCTATGAGGGTGGTGAGGCACTGGAATGGGTTGCCCAGAGAAGCTGTGGCTGCCCCATCCCTGGCAGTGTTCAAGGCCAGGTTGGATGGGGCTTTGATCAACCTGGTCTGGTGTGAGGTGTCCCTGCCCATGGCAGGGAGATTGGAACTAGATGATCTTTAAGGTCTCTTCCAACCCAAACCATTCTAGGATTCTATGGTTCTGTGAACATACATTCAGATTTCTTTGGGTTACTTGCCTTCTCCTGGTTATGTACCTGCTTTCAAGGTTCTTCTTGTCTTACTACATTTCAGATGTTTCTAACATCAAAATGTGTAGATAATGGTATGAAGATAGTCACTGGAGAAATTGAAGCCATGGGTAGAAGAGAGATGTCCAAGTCACTGGTATAAATCAGTGTAATTTTCATTAATATTTTAATGAAACATTGCTATTATGAAGGACAACAATACTGAGGAATTGTTGTGTTATGTAGCATTTCTGGTGGGGCTTTTTTTATACTTACTTCTTTTCACCTGGGCTATGTCACTTTTATGAGCTTCTAAATCCCAACTGGGAAAGAAGATTAAAAGGTGAATTTCTTACCAGTTGTAGCGTTGGTTATATCTAATGTTTTTTCAGTCCCCTTCCTTCTCCCATACTGCTTTAGAAGTTGTCAGTTTCCCAGGGGTGTGCTTTCTCTTAATAGGTGTTGAAAGAATGAAGTAGGCTGTAGAGATGAATTCAGATACTGATTTAGAGTGTAGCATTCAACTTTTTTTAAACCCATTTTCGAACTTTGTATTTTCCATGTCTCCTGCACATTCTAGAATGGTTGGGATATAAAGGACTACAAGAAGTTACTTAGTCCATCTCACCTACAGCAAGTTTGACAAGACCTTTAACACTTCAAGGTAGATGTTTTTACATTCTTAGATGTACTTACTCCAATGACAGGCGTGACACCGCACCTCCAAGTAGTCTTCTTGAGTGTTTCAGCTGCCCTGGTTGTAAGGATGCTTTTCGTGCTTCTAACCTGAATCTTTCTTGCTGCAATTTAATCTCGTTACTTTGTGCCCTGTATACACAGGTGTAGAGAACATATCCACGTCTTTTGTGTAAGGTATTTCATATAACATTGCATTTTGTTTATTACTTATTACTGTGAATTAGCAGATAGGCGTAAGCTTTTTAAGTATGACTAATTTGACTGGAGGATTATTGACTTAAATGTGAGAAGAACAGTAGACAAGATACTGCTACAACCAGGAGACTTACGTGGACATTTAATGATAAGAAATGCCAGTGGAAATGTACGCTACTGCTGTCTGCCAGAAGCCTGTGTGATAACAAATGATATTAAGAGTATCTTGCACTTGACCCAAGTAATTTGCTGGGAACAGGGGAGAGTAAGTACAAATTTGTAGTCTTCAAGAGAAAGAGAGTTTGGATTTTCTTTTTTCCCTAAATATGTGGATCCAATATGTAGCCAATGTTAAGAGAACGAAACAGTGGTGATCTCCATATTTGTGTACTTTGTTATTTTTGAGATGTTGTTAAAATGATATACTCTTTTACTACCGACTCCACCAAATTCTCCTTCATTATGTATTCCCAGCAGAAAAAGTATTTTTACCAAAATCAACATGAAAATTTTGTCATTTGTGAAGTGAGCATAGTTGAAATTTTTGGCATTGTTGATGTACAGACTACATTGTAGTGATTTGAAAAGTACCAGTAACAGGATTTCCCTGCACTGCTACTCAGTTGTTGATAGGCTTTAGAACATATTGGAGGCTGCCACTGTCTGGAAGAGGCTTTAAAAAAGCAGCAGTTGGCAGCACAGAGAAGATTAAATGTGGATTACAAGAGTTGCCTTCACTTGCAGTCATGGTGTGAAAACGTACTTGGTAAAGCTTCTCATCACAACTTGGCATGCACAGTGGAGCTCCTGTAACCTGTAAGGAATAAAAGTAACTAGTTTATTTTAAAGCCTAGGGAAGGGATGGTTTCTGCCACTTTTATTCTAAATATGAGATTTTTAGATAGCACCATGAATATCACAGATATGTTTGAAGAAAAAAAGATGAATGATGGAGTTGTATCATTAGCAGAACTCCTTTTTTGATAGGGAATTCTACAGCCCTTCTTTTGTTCTACAGAGCCAGTATGAAGCTGAAAGGATGTTCATTAAGGCATATCCATCCACTTCTGTATCATGGATTAGTAGACCTGCAAACTGATGTATTTCTTACATCTACCATGCAGCTTCACAGTAGTTTTCCTGGGAAAGGGTGAAAATAGTTTGCGGAAATATTTCTTGTGCTATTTCTGGATTTTCTGCTGATGTGACATACTGCTTTGATGTCCCTTGCTACATAACAACATAATGTCATCTGCAATGACTTGACAGTGCAGAGGAAATATGGAAGCTTGCAATTGTTTACCTGTTGTGCATATTTGATGGAAAGTTTTCACTGGGGTATCTCATTCTGTTTGTCATGGTTACCATTAATCTGAGATGTACTCTGCAGCTGTGCTGGCAACACTTCAAACAAGGGAGATTCAGACCTTTGTAGTTTCAAATGAAATAATGATTTTTTGCTAATAATATAACACTAAAAAGTTGCATAACCTTCATTAGCACATTTTCAACATGCATTTTATGGACAAAAAAAAGAATCCTGAGCCAGTTTGCAAAAATGTCACTGATTATGATAGCTGTGTGGGTGCCCTCACCTTGGGAAAGGTGATAAAGCCAGTATCTATTAGCAATGTGGGAATCTTTCTGCTATGCAGCTCTGTTTTAATACAGTGCTGACAAATGTATTCAACATATTTTCATGCTGTCCTATATTTAGTGATTCTCTGTAGTATTTGCAGACAGTAGCTGTGTGCATTTAGATATGCTATGCAGAAAAGAAAGGAAAATATGAAAGTAGAGAAGAAAATATTATTTTAAATAGAATTTTTTAATGGAATCAATTCAATCCTGCACTGTTAAGTTGAGGAAAAAAACCTGATGTGATACGGAAAGGTTGTTTTCTTCTCTCTTGTGTATTTGCTATTTTAATTAAAATAAGTTAACAGCTATGCGCTATTTAAAGCTTCTCTGCACATGCCACAGGGCTTTCAGTGTCCTGCCACGAAGAATCACTGTGTATTGAAACATTGTGGTGCCAGGCAGGCATTGCTGGTTTGTGATAGTGTTGATTCAGCAAATGTGAGATAGGAGGCCAAGCAGTAGGGTACCATTAAATCACAAACCAACTGGTTTCAGAGGTGCAATGTTACCTTTATGACATGAACAGCTGGTAGAATGGTTTTGAATTCCAAATATAAGTAAGTAGTATTCAGTCTTTGTGTCAATCCTAACTGGCACCTTTTTTTTGTGAAGTTTGTAAAGTGTGTCCTCAAAATAAGGAGTAAAACTAATTATTTTACAAATCAGTATATTTTGTTTGTGGATTACGAATAAAATGTGGTGGCTCTTAGGGAATGACAGACATAGTGTTGACATTGCCTTTGTCTTTTTTTTTAATGTTTGACTTAATGGTATCAAAAGAACAAATGAGTAAGAACTTGGATATGTAATGGCATTTTTTTTTAGCAGTCCTAATGTTATTCTATGGCAAATATTGGGCGTGTAGATCAGTAGATAAACTGTGGCTTTATGATTCAGAAATGTTAGAGTATGTGTGTATGTCAAAATAAGATAATCTCTGTGCTCAGTATCAGGCACTTTAATTGATATCCCCATTATATGACACATATACAGCAAGACCTAGGTTTATCTGTCTTTGGCAGCACTCCCGTAGAATGATTTAGTTTAATTACCATCATCTGTGTAATCAGTGGGAGTAAATAAGAGGGAGAGTGAGATGGACACATAGCAAAATGAGAAAAAATGTAGGGTTTTTTTATGAATGGAGGGATCAAGCTTGAATTGCTGTTTGTGTTCGTTCTGCATTTGCTTTCAAAGTGCTGTGTTGGATGGCATGAGTATCCATATGAGCACTTCAAGCCAATCACCAGAATTAATACTGTTATCAAAGTAGAGGTGTGTGTTTGGTATGTTACCCTGTAATGGGGCCAATAAATTACATGACAGAGTATCCTGATACAGAGATGGCTCTATCTTCCTTGCATGAGTAGTGTCACAGCCTCATATTTTCCCTGATTTTGACTTTGCTAGTTAAGCAAGACAGAAACTTTGCTGTTTTCCATTACACAGCACAGCTGTTCAAAGGACCACACAGTTTCCTGTTAATAATCACAGGTGTTTCCAGGACTCTTAAAAAATAAATAAATCTGATAAATAAACATGGACACTCCCAATCACCCACTTTCAGATCAGACATGCATAGGAAAAGGCAGATGTATACAGCTGCTGTATTTACCAAGTCTAATTAAAAATGCAGCAAGAGTCAGCCCTTCCTGGAAATTTTCTAAGACGAGTTGCATCACAAAATGCCTGTTTGTTTAGCTAAACCGTTTCACTCAGAACAATTCGGGCTCAAAATCATTTTAGTGAATGTTATGGTTTTGTGTCTAGCCTCTTGTTGGACTTCACCACTGTAAACTTCCGGTCTTTACACTGTGATTTTGGGGAGGATTCAGTAACTGGACTGCTTCTCCACTAGGAACAAGTGCTTTCTGAAAAATTGGGCCCCATGAAAATGTTATTTCACCACTGCTATTAGCAGTAAAAGTGATGGGAACATAAGTTTCACTGAGCAGATGCACTATCGATTCACACTAGGCAAATATCAGATTCAAACCCAAATTTAGATAAGAAATCTAAATTTCTTGATAACCAGACATATTGTGTTTATCTGTCTAGTCCCAGCTCCTGTCATTACTGTAAGTATTTCAGATAAAAAGAAGCATGTGCTTTCCATACAAATAAGAGATTAATGGTAGGTTTTCAGTATCGGAGCTCTTCAGTTTGTAATAGCAGTCAAAGGGCTACTGCAATTTGACTTCTTAATATAGCTTTTCCTCTCCCTCTTGTTCTTCCATTTCCTCCTCTTACAAATTGAGTACAAGTATCTATGACTTGTACCCAGCTAAGTGCTCTTCTCCACATACACTTGTGTTGAATGCAGTTTTTCTAGAAAAGATTAGTCTCAGCATATGGTTGGAATGTGAGAGTTCATTCCCATCATATTTATCAATCTTTGTTTGGCATTAAATCTGAGTGTTGTTTTCCTGCAGGGATTGTTTCCTTTTTTTCCTTTCTCTGTCTCCATCACACACCCTTTTATACTCCCATGCATTTTACTTTATTCTTGATTTATAAGATAATGTATGTGAATTGTGCAGAGGTTGGATAATAATTATGAAAGCTTTTCATTCACAAATGCTCAATTCTTAGGAAGTTCAGATGAACCACCAAATCCTAATATTCAAGAGCTATTCCATTGTCAACAGAATAGCTAATGTTGTTAGCTAATGTTGTTAGCTCTTAGTCCTGTTGGTGATGGTTTTGTATTCGGAGTAATAAACCCAGTAGTTTTGTTCCCAAATCAAAGCATATTGGCAGATCTGCCTGGTGGAAGTTGTAGTTTTGTTGAATTGCTTATGGTGCTTTGAATTCTTCTTTTGCATGAGGTCTAGTCTGCAATACAACCTGTTCTCAGAGAGAGATACCTTCAATACTGCCTATTTTTTCTCAAAATGGGAAGACATTAACAGGTATAGAAGGCTGTATGCTGTATTGCCAGTTCACATGGCAACCAATTAAAACAAAAAACCCAAACTCAAACATAATATAAACTGCAGGAATGAAAAATCAAGGGTACTCCATCCTCCTCTGCTACTGTATAGTAAATTAGATAGCTTGCAAATATTTCTGAATATGATCTTTTTGACTTGACAAAAGGAGTGGTAAATATAATTTATCCTTGTAGTAACTAGGGAAATACTCAGTTTTGGGAAATTAGGAAAATAATAAAGATTAAACTAATCTTTCCAGGCTGCTTCATTTTTCTCAATGGGATTATTAGGAAATAGTCTATACTGCAGACATAGCAAACAGATGTCTCACCATTGAAAGGGCAGGGGCAGAAAAATCAGATGTGTAGAAAATCAGCTAAGATGTATATGAGTATTTTTTGAATTCTAAATATATGCTGATCAAATTAACAGAAAAAATTCCTTTGTGTATTATTCATATGTGAGTGTGGTTGGTGGTATCGTAAGTACAAATCAGTTGTTTAGAAAAATTTCAAACTTTGTATTTTCCCCTGCTGGAAGGAGCTAAAATTAGAGTAGATACATTTATATTGTTATATAAATGCACATTTTGCAACAACTGCAGATGCTGCCTGTCCTTGCAGCAGCTCAAAGACACATCAGTAGGTAAATGTGATGATTAGGGAAACTTGCATATGATGCATGGATTCCAACCAACATTACAGAAATATTTTGTATTTATGAAAATTGCTGTGTTGTGAATACTTGTTATTAAATGTTTGTCTGCATTTACTGACAAGGTTTCCAAGCCTATGTCCCTTTAGCCTTGGAACAACATTTAAAATTTAATGACTGTGCTTTGACCAAAAATAAATATACTTTGCCCATCTGCAGGAAGAGGGTGGAAACGTAGAATAAGGCCAAATATTTTTATATACAGACTCACAGCATCACCAGAAAAGCCTGGCACAAAACACAACAGGTGAAGAGAGAGGAACGGGTGGGCAGAATTTTTCCACTGGGTAACCTCTGTGTACGTGGCTTAGCTGCTGGTCTTGCTAAAGTGAGAAAAGACTTTGGGTTCAGAAGTAACTCTTGAGGTTCATCAAAATGTCACGAAGACATTTAAGGTATAGTTTAAAAGGGTGTCAAACTCTGCATGTTTGCAAAAACTTAGCTATGTCTAGAACTGTGTATTTTTCATGCTTTTAGTAGTGAACAATTTTGCTTTAATCTTTAGGTATTGAGTACTTCTAGTGTGAGATGACTAGGTTGAGGACCTGCTCTGCTACCTCTTTGGCATGCAGGCTGGGAAGAGGACTACTGGTGGAGTTAGGGGACAATCTATAAGGCTGGCACAAGGACACAGGCAGGGAGATTAGGGGATCTAGTTCTCAGGTAAGTGCTGCTGAGTGGGCCCTACAAACACTCCAGGAGGGAGCAGGCTGATGGAAATCCAATGAAGCAGGGATAGATCAGACGTGTGATGGAACTGGTCCATGTAATACAACCACCACATGTTCGAATGGCTCTGAAAAGTAGAGCTCTATAGGCTCTTCATGATTTTTGCTATTATAGGTGAGTGAGGAAGAGACATTCAAAATAATGCCACACTAAGGATCTTGTGAGAGACCAGATGGCATCAAATGATTTTAGGATTTTTTGGACAGCTGAAAATAACGCTCCTGCCAAATCAATCTTTCATATGATTGTAGCAATATGACAACATTTTGCAACTGCAAATCCTACTGCAGTTAGTAGAAACCCATCTTTTTGATGACTGCTTTTAGTGGTTTAGTTTATAGATATACTAGCAGCCAAGTAGGTCAGGAAGATTCAGTAACTTGTATTTCTCTGTGAACATTTGTGTTATCTCCATGTCTCAGTATCCTGCTTTCTGCAGAGGGCAGATGGACATTTACAATACTTTCCAGTAGCATTTTCCAAAGTACTCACTGGTAGCTTTACCCTGCTTGAGGGTGTTTTCTGATAGGATGAACATCCTGTACCTCCTCATGAATAGCTAAGCTCAGTGGGGTGGGAGAGCAACTCTGTAGCTCTGCAATTCATGGGGGAGAGAGGGGGCTTTGATCTCAGCTTTTTCTCTGCATACCTCAATACCTAGAAATGCACGTGCATCTGGGCAAAACTGCATAAGCCTTGTATGAATGTGTACTGAGGAATACAAGGGCCTGAAGCAGGTTGGTGTTATTATATTGTTATGCTGTTTGTACACAAGAATTGGCAAAGAAAAGGTGTTGTGTGAAAAATAAGTACAACCTCTGTCAACATTGGTTGGCTTTGCTATCTACAGCAATGGGGAGTGTCAATTTCCTACCATTCTGCCTTGAGTTTTACTCATCTCGGAAACAATGAATTCTTATCTGGGTTCCTTGATCTAGATGTCAGAGAGACTGATGTCTTGAGTCTCATAGTCTCACTGGTTTCTCTTTTACAGTGTTTGAAATCCCAATAGTCCTCTTCTCTGCTACTTCAAGCTCACTTATTCCAAGCACGGGAAAACATATTTCGAGCAAAAAATGGTTGTATTTTTTTCTTTCTTTTTTTTTTTTTTTTTTTAAATTATGAATTGTGGGTGCTCTGTTGGGTTTCCTTTGTGGGGGGGGTTTGGTTTTGGGTTTTTTTTGGAGGGGGGTGGGGAGTGGGTTGTGAGTGTGTAGAGGTATGGCTTGTTTTGCTTGGGTTTAGGTTTTACTATTTTTGGTTTGTTCTTTTTAGGAGAAATACCCTAAGCCTTAACATTGAGTTTCAAAATTTGCTTTGATACTGCTTTTAGAGTTGACATATTATTGGTAGAGATAAGTTTCATCTTTCATTTTGTGTGATTTCCTGACCAATAGTCAAATGCTATTCACTCACAGTTAGAGACTTGAGAGTGATTAGCACACAGCCCTCACATCCTTAAGGATGCTTCGTGCTTGCTTTCTGCTCCGTTTAAATGGAAAGCATTGCCTTTTACAAGGTCACAAACATTTTTTCACCTTTCTTGTGTAAACTTTAATATGCAGAGAAGGTCACTCTGCTCAATACCATCGTAATTCAACAGAACTAAGTCTTAAGTGAACGCTTATTTAGCCTAGTACCTAAAGCTGAGCCAATACAGAAGTACATGAAAAAAAACCCTCATTCATATCTCTGAAGACCAAGAAAATAGATCACAAAGCTTTTCTTTAAAAGTTATACTGTGTATCTGGTGTTACTGTGACTTATTTAAATAGTGTTTCTTTTTTTTTTTAGTAAAACTGTCTAACGGTGATACAAAGAAGGCTTTAGGTATTTGGATTTAGAGGGTTTGCTTGGAGTTCTGTGCTGTGTAACAAAAGCTATTTATTTGAATAATGAACTGAGTTAACTTCTGCACAATAGCTGTAACTGCTTACAGAAATTGGTCCCATCGGCCCAAATTTTTTAATTTCTTTCGTAGTTGTATAAAATCATTTTACTAAAGTAGGTGGGCATTATATATTATTAATTTTTAATATGTTAAGTCAGCACTGGACTTTTAATGTTATTTGATTGCTGGCTATCTCACACTTTGTAATCCTTAGATACTGGTGTGTTTGTGTGGCTGACTGTAGTTTAGGTTGCTTAAAAATGACTAAAATTCCATTTACTCTATTGTTTAAACCCAGCCAGCAACTAAACAGCACACAGTCACTCACTCACTCCCCATCCCCAGAAGGATGGGGACAAAAGAATTGGAAGGGTAAAGTGAGAAAACTTGTGGATTGGTATAAGAACAGTTTAATAATTGAAATAAAATAATTATTATTTATGGCAACAAAAAGGAAAAAAAAAAATTAGAGAAATAAAACCCAAGAAAGACAAGTGATGCAAATGAAAACAATTGCTCACCATCAACCAACCAATGCCCAGCCACTGCCCAGCTGAGGGGAACACTCCCTTCCCCAAGCTTTACATCCTGAGCATGACGCCATATGGTGTGGAATATCCCCCAGCTCCTTGTGCACCCCCAGCCTGCTCACTGGTGGGGTGGTGTGAGGAGCAGGAAAGGCCTTGGCTCTGTGTAAGCACTGCTCAGCAGCAATGAAAACATTCCTGTGTTATCAACACTGTTTTGATCACAAATCCAATAGCTCCATACTGGCTACTATGAAGAAAATTAACCCTATCCCAGGCAAAACCAGCACAGTATTGAAAATTTCCTTCTGCTTTTCCATCTTGCTATCACTGGAAACTGTTTCCAGCACAGATACAAAAAAC
Source organism: Nestor notabilis (assembly GCF_000696875.1). NCBI lineage: Eukaryota > Metazoa > Chordata > Aves > Psittaciformes > Psittacidae > Nestor > Nestor notabilis. Next base: position 11,027 of record NW_009922354.1, on the reverse strand, counting down.
AGTACCATACCAGCTACTATGAAGGAAATTAACTCTACCCCAGCCAAAACAAGCATGTTCGAATGTGTTTTAATTACTGTTCCCTATAGGCCAAACTACAGTATCAAAGAATATGTCTTTTATGGTTTTTTTTTTTTGTATAATGAGCAGAGGCAAAGTCTTCAGCACAAATGGATTACAATTCCCAATACTAGATGAGAATGCTTTAGAACTGCAGCATACTTTTCTTTTGTTTGACATCCCCTTGTCCTCAATGTTTTTTCTAATCCTATTATTTCCTTTCTTTAGAGGTACAGAATATAGTAGCTGCATCCCTTAGAGGAAAGGACACACTGACAAGATCACTTGCTGCATTATGCTGTGTTGATAGACTGTTTAAATCCTGCATTTGTAATGCAGATGGAAATAAACAGTTTCTGAGCAAAAGCTGATTAAAGAATTTAGTCAGAATTTTGTGTCACAAAGAAATTGCTTACTTAAGTAAAATAAAAACTTTGATGGGGCCCAAGTGATTAAGCAACCCCCACCCCCAATGGATTATAAAATACTTACGCTATAGGGCCACATAGCATTTAACAAACTTGAATTTCAGCTCTTTAAAGGTGTGGGGGCTCTATGGTAAGAATTACTTTGATGAGCTTTATATCAGGATGTGTTTCAAGGAAAACAATCCAGTGAGTCAGTGTGCAAAATATTTGCTTCCTTCATTTTCTGTCATTATGCACACGCAGAAGCTGTGGATGTAAATGGGATACTCCACTCCCAATTAGAGCTGAGCCCTTCCATTCTCTCGACCTTTTGGAAGGCTTGGGCTTAGTGTCCAAATCCTATATTGATTTTTTGATTATTTGAGTTAGCCCTGGTTTCCGTATGGGATATTAGAATTCCAGCCCAATATGGGTGTGAACTGTTATTAGCCCAGATAGTGATCTGTCTTCAAAGCTGTTTCAGCAGTGCTGTCTACTCTCCACTAATCCATCAATAAAGTATATTTATTGAATTTAGTCAATTTTCTTGGGTTCT
>NW_009922354.1:0-9973 GCF_000696875.1 Nestor notabilis | reverse complement strand
TTAATTTAGTCAATTTTTTTGGGTTTTTTTTTTTTTTTTTTTTTTTTTTTCTGTGGCCTTCTTTTCTTTCCAGTTGCTGTGAATTTATAAGCTTTTTAATAAAGATCTGGTCTTTAATATACTGCCTTTGGCTTATTTAGAGCCATCCTCTGAAATGCCCCACAGGGAGCTATATTTTTACTTCACTTTCTAGAAACAGAAATGTGAGTGTACTGTTAAAAGGGGAAGTTTAACACTGGAGGCAATCTGTTAATTTTAGGCTCACAAGCTGGATGTATGAATTCAGCTACAAAATATGCATTAAAAAAAAATCCTAATTGAATAATAAATATACTACAAAAGCAGTGTTCATAGGAGAAACACAGAGGAGTGTGGACTCCTTTAGGTAGCAGCAGAGATACAATTTTGCATGCAGCTTTTTGATATTTTGACTGACTGTTAGCTACAGATAAGCTGCATATTAATCCCAGTGCTTTCTTCTGGGGATGCAGTCATCACAAAGCATCTGAAGGTAGTAACAAACAAGCAGATACACAGTAAACTGCCAGAGTGCCAGTCCCTGAACTAAAAAGCAGCAGTGACAGTGACAGTGGCAGAGTCACTGTTTGATGTAGCAGCCAGCACCAGCTCAGCACCTCTCAGCAGAGCAGGTGAAACTGAATTTTGTTCCATTAGGGATGACAGACAAGGCCTGGCCAAAGCCCTGCTGCTCCTGGCAAGGGCAGGAGTGGAGGACGATGGAGGTGAACCAGGGGAAAAACCCAGAGGGGCAGCCATGTTTCTCATGCTGGGAGCTGTGGGAAGCAGAGTACAGCAATGCCTTATGCTCAGAGGGGTCCACATCTTCTCCCCAGCCTGACCTCCTCCCATAACACACACACAGAGACACACACAGACACTCCCTTTTGCTTTACTGCAGCAGCTGCACTGCAGTCCAGGGCTCCAGCCTGGTCTCAGTAAACAGCAGGACCACGGGCACTGCATCATCCCTGGCTGCTCTGTGAGCTTCCTTGCTTGCTAATCAGTGCCCTTTTAGCAGCGCTTTTGTCACCTGACCTGAAATGCAAACGCCAGCTAGGTGTGCTAACAGACCCAAGGAGCTAGTGCCCGTATAAATTGAGACTTTTTGATTAAAAACACCCTGTAAAGGTAGTTGTATGATCTTTGTTACCTTGGTATCTAAGATCCATGCAATATTGATCCTTGTACCTAGCTCTGGTGTTAAGTATTTTCTTCCATCACAGATGAAAAGCTTTTGGGATGGTGATGTGCCTGAGGAAACATGAGAGATGAATAGCAGAGCTGCAAACTGAATCCAGGTCACAGCCCAGCCTCCTAGCCACGAGCATGGCCTTTGTTTGCTTGCAGCATCACACATCCTCCTGGGTCTGCAGCGAAGTCCTGTGACTCTCTCTTACTGCCTATAATTCTGACTTGAACTCTGGGAACGTCTCTCAACTCCATAAGTGTATACGATTGAAAAAATACTGGGCACTGATTGGGGCAATCAAGATATATGATGCCATTCATAAACTGACTTAGAACTGGGCTTTACTGCTCTCTTTACACCTACTGAAATAAAATTCTTTATTTCACAGCTTATTTAGCAGCTTCTAATTTCCAGACTAAACATGTTCGTAGTCTGTGTCTATCCAGTTTTCCTTGTGTTAATATCCTGGTTTATTTAAATAGACCTTTTGGTTTTCAGTATTTTTTTCTGTTGCTGCTGAAAGAACCAGAAAACTGTAATAGGACTTTGGGGGGGGGGGGGTGGTGCCAATTCAGTCTAGAACTTTATCCTGAGTGTTTTTATGGAACTTTTATGCACAATTTATGTATACAGAGCTACCCACGGTACTTCAAAAACATTAATGTAGAGATCCTCAGAATTCCACTCTTTTGTAGGTGGACATTTTACCATTGCATAGAGTGCAGCCAATTGCAGCATTAGTGTGTCTCACCCTTGAGAAGAGCTCTTTATTTGGCTTTAATATGTTGGCTTTTTTAAAAATATGTGTAACATTTTATCATATATGAAAAGCATAACACGGTACAAAATTTGAATATAGTTTGTTACTTGGGTTTATGTTTATTGCCACAATTAATCTGACCTTTGAAGGTAGTTGATTGAGAATCTGAGTAGTGGTTTTCAGTTGCCTACACTATGAACATCCAGAAAGATGTCTTAATGTAAGAAAAGTCTGAGTGAACACTTAAAAAGCTTCGCTCTGTACAAACCATCGCAAGTCTAGGGCTCAGTTCCATAAATAGTGGGACTTGTGAAGATTGTTTTCCTGTGAATTTGCATCTTTATATTAATTGACTTTGGTGTCAGTGAAGGCACAAGATCTTATCAAAACTTTTCTGGCAGATCCTTTATAAGGATTTTTGTTTCTCCTTATCATTAGATTAGAAGTGCCTGAAGTTCTTTCCAGGTGAACTACAGGTCTGTATTGTCTTCCCACCTTCTAATTTTAAAAAACCTTGATAAATATTATTGAATTCTTTTCAGTCTGTTGGCCAGTTACAAGAGGGCATACAGTAAGATTGCACTATTCTTATTTCCATCAGCAACCACACCAAAAATGTTATGTATGTTCACAGTTGTGTTACTAAATATAGCTGTATTGATGGTCAAGGAACTATGTTGGTTGATACCATCCAGGGTGTGCTCCCATGCTGTCTAAACAATGCCAGTGCAGAACTTTGTCAGAAACTTGAACCACTTCCTTCTTCCCTACTTAGGGTTTGTCTGGTGCAGTAAAACGCTCAGTGTATGCAGCTGACGTGCAGTAATTGCAAACTTTGAAGAGTTTCAGGACACTGTGAACATCTTGCACCTGTGTCATTTGGCTGTTGTGACAATGCCAGAACACTAGAATTTTTTAGACTTCTTTTTAATGACTAGAATGTCTATAGACTATAGACTGTATTCTGTGACTAGATAGCAAATCACCATAAAATGCAACTAGAGGTAGTGAGAAGGGAGTATAGTACACTGAACACACAAATATCTAATATACTTTTGGCTATTGCCAGTGCTATTGAGGTCTTACAACTTTCACTTTCTGATTGTGGTTTAAGCCCAGCCGGCAACTTGGAACCACGCAGCCGCTCTCTCACTGCCCCCTTTCTTCCTTCCTCCCCCTGCTCCCGGAGGGATGGGGAGGAGAATCGAAGGAATGTAACTCCCACGGGTTGAGATAACAGCTCTCCAGTAACTAAGGTATAATACAAACCACTGCTGCTACCAATAATAATGATAAGAGGAATAACAAGGGAAAAGGACACAACCGCTCATCACCCGCCGACCGATACCCAGCCCGACCCGAGCAGCGATCTGGGCCTTCCGGGTAACTCCCCCCAGTTTATATACTGGGCATGACGTGCTGTGGTATGGAATTCCCCTTTGGCCAGTTTGGGTCAGGTGTCCTGTCTCTGCTTCCTCCCGGCTTTCCCTCCTCCCTGGCAGAGCATGAGACTGAGAAAGTCCTTGGTCAGAGTAAACATTCCTTAGCAACAACTAAAAACATCGGTGTTATCAGCATTGTTCCCAGGCTGAAAGTCAAGAAACACAGCACTGCACCAGCTACTAAGAAGGAGAAAAAATGACTCCTGTAGCTGAACCCAGGACACTGATACTAACAGGGCTTATTTTAAATTTAAGAAGTATTTCTGGGCAAAAGTCACAAACAATCCTTATGGCAGCAGAGATAGTATTATTAAAGTATTTTTAATATAATCTATAAAAATGCAATAAAACCCTACATAGTCAGTTTAATTTGTAAGGCATTTCAGAATAAAAATGTTTGCTTGATTCTGAATTATTAGTTTAACCCTCCAGATGTTGGTATTAAAATGCTTCATTCACAAAGTAGTAATATAATGTAAGCACACTTGGATCTTGGTTTGGATTCTACATATGCCTTAAGGTGCAGAAGAATTTCAAACAATTGAAATGAAGAGGCAGGGTAATGAGGAGACTCTTTTAAATTATATGCAGTGCTGGTATTCTCGCTCTCAAGATTTTGTGTGTGTTACAAGCAGCTTGTGAACTGTGCTAAAGCAAAAGGAGATGACTGAGGAAGGTATGCATGGGGGTAAAGCTCTCCTAGAAGAAACTTGGAAAAAAGGGATGGGTGAGCACTGGAGGGGAGGAGGAAGAAAATAAAGTGAAACATGAAAGTTCTGGTTGTACAGATTAAATTGTCCTAGGGGCTGTTTTCCATGGTATATGATGATCACTTATCTAAATCCTGATGCAAACTCATCTGAAATGTGTGAGTTTTGCATGCATAAGAAAGTCGGGACTTAGCCCCATATGGCTTATCACTTTGATCCTCAAAGGTCAATTTTGTATTGCTAAGCCAGTTCTGAATAAGTCCCCAATTAATTAGGAAAACGCTTCTGTTCAGAAAAGAAAGGTGCATCTGCTCAGTGTTACTATTTTTTTTTTTTGCAACACAGAAATTAATGACTGCAAACAAAACTGTATTTCCTGTTGCATTCCTTCTGCCCTTACAGAACAGCAGTAATGCAGAATAAACCCTCACTAGCTATTCTGACTTTTTCATCAACTAGCCTGTCTGAATGACTACAATAATAGATACAACTCTTGCCTGTAGAGAACTCTGTTTTCTTTGGTAGAAAGAAATTAGATTAACCTTAGCTTTTTGTATAGCATCTTTCATGTAAACTACATCCCAAAACACATTATAGAGTAAGAGCAGCAACAACAAAGAAAGTAAAAAGTAAAATAGCGAATAGTAGCTATAGACAAGGGAGAAAATGAAATCGGAAAAGAAATAATATATTAATGAGGCAGGGTATCAATTTCACATGACAGAAAAGACATTCACACCTAGAAATAATAATGCAGAGTGTAGAAAAAGGAAGGTCCATGTTAGATGAACTGAGGAAAAGGACAACCAATAATACCTTGAGCTGAATTTGCTGTATGAATAAGTAAACAAAAATCTTTCGGAGTATGGAGAGCCAATTCACCAGTATCTTCCCACTACTTTACAATACTCTGGTTGTTTCTGTTGTGGAATGGAATAAGCCTGGGAAAACTTCTGGGTTGGGTTTTGTTTTGGGTTGGGTTTTTTTTCTGTTTTATTTTTTTAAATTCATATAAAGAGGCCATTTTACCAATTTTTTAATCATGAGTGCACTTTTTTTTCTCTTGGTGTTTTTTTGTGTGTGCGTGGTTTTCTGTTTTTGTTGTTATTTTTTTAATTTTACTCCTATACTCAGAAATCAACAAAACCTTAGCCTGGTTGGTCTACTTTTTACATACAGAGGAAGAAAAGAGAGTTGCTTATGGGTTAGCTAGAAACATCCTCAGTCTTTTGGCTGGAATGAGAGTACAAAACCATTTATTCCCCCACAGATCACTTTCCCAATTGGCTTTGCATGTCAAGTGAATGAAATAGAGTCTTGTTAGCGGACATATTGGGACTTCAATAAAGCCTCTGCAGGAATCCTCTTGCACTGCAAGTCAATTTGAAGCAGTGGCCTGAACAATAAATGCTACAGATTTAAGACCCATTTATATCACATGTATTCAGAATCCCAGAGATGTTTCCAGGGCTTGCATGTTCACATGCTAGGAAAAGATCAAATAAGGAAGACAGTTTGAGATTTGTAATACCACTACTGTAGACTTCTGATGGAATGGTGCAGTGTGTCCCTAACTTTATGCTTGAATGCACTGGGGCATTCTGTGTAATCAAGACCTTTGGTTTTCTTTGCCCACAAAATGTGTGGAGAGAAGTAGAGGGGGTATAGGTGGATTAAAAGAGAACATTCACAGCTGAACTGAGCCCAGCTGGTTACTGTAGTTGATATGATTTACTCTAACCTCAGATATTTCAAAGAAAAGGATGCTAAATGCTTTGAATAGGCATTTAGCAAAAAGGATTTGGCTCCAGTAAGAATTTGCTAAATATTATTATACAAATTATTGTTAAAATATTAAGAAAATAATATTGTGGAGCAAATGCAAAGATAAATTGGATCTTGAATCAGCGGACTCCTTGGGTTCTGGTCTTTTCTTTTGTATATGATATACTTCTCAGGAATCCAGGGGTAAAAAATGAGTTCCTAAATGCAAATAATTTTGTATGATGTGAATGTTATAATGATGAATCAAGGATAATTTGATTTGTATGGCATTTTTCCACACACCTACTCATCTCAAGGAAGGAGAAACTTATCTGCCTTTCCACCTACATAACAACACAAGGCGCATGATCTTAGATTGAATAATCTAGCATTGATATAGTTGCTTGGATAGATACATTTATTGTGTTCAAAGTAAATATGAAAGAAATGCTGAAGAAAACGTGTGCTATCACAAAGAGGGGTTCAGAAATACAAGATGTTTAAACCTGTTATTACGCTTCCCTTTCACCTAGCATCAACAGGCCAATATTGGATTTTTAGAAAAAATAAAAGTAACCAAATAACTTTTATTTATAATTTGTGATCATACTGGGAATTCCTTTTTCCTATTATCACTAGTTTTTCTAAACCTAAAAAACAAACACTAGCCTCTTCCCTGCCTACAGCGAGGCAGGAGGCACATACCACAGCAGCAGGGGACCTGCCTTTCAAACATCCCACATCTGCCCAGAGTCAGAAAACCCATGTTGTCCACAATGAATGTAAAGTAAAACCTTACTTAGGGTAAGAAGAGAGTCTTTGAACCTCTTTAAAAAATACATAAATAAATAAATGTGGTTGTTTTCTGTTACTATTTAATAGACTTTTTGATTGAAGTCCAAATGGTAGAATTTGTCCCTAACTTCAGAGAGCTATAGCTGCCCATTGTGTACCATGAGGTAGTGAGTAGTTGCTTATAAAATAAGTGGGTATCTTGAACACAAGGGTATTTCAGAAATCAGGTCATTCAGCTTCATTCTTCTGTATCTCCTCTTAAATGCAATGCAAGAATAAAAAAGAATTAAATATATATGTCTGTGTCTGTGCAGCATTTGTTTAATTATTTTTTCTTAGTAGGCAGGCAAAGCTTAATGAACTGCCACGTAAGACCTTCCTATTTTAAATTATTGAGCAGTTTATGCTGCAGGACTGGTTAAAGCAAACTTTTCTTACCCCTTCTCTTAGAGGGCTCTTACCTTTGGGGAAAAGGCTAGAAGAGGGAAACGAATGCAGACAGAATCTCTGACCTTGACCCACCTGGACTAGCTCCAGGCAGATATGGCATGTTTGAAAGGCAGGTCCCCTGCTGCTGTGATATGTGCCTCCTGCCTCACTGGAGGCAGGGAGGAGTCCAGTGCACAGCTGTCACTCCTGAAACATCAGAGTGGCCCTGTGCCATTACCCTACTGGAATTCTCTTTGGGTAGAGCTGACACTGGTTCATTTTGGTGCTGGTACAATGTGCAGTGGCACCTGCCTCCAGCCCACTAACCTGTAAAAACCAACTGTGGTGATCACCACATGGTTATTGTATAGAAAGAAGCAATAAGAAAAATTCTCTGCCTTAATGTTTACATTTAAAATTGGAAAAACTTACTCATTTAAGGTTTCTCTATGAAATGAGGAGAAACAACAGGGCTATTTCTACTTCTGTTGGCTAAGTCTTCACAGTACACTATGCTGCAGTCCAGGTCTGGGTTGCTGTTTTGCTTTGTGTTGAGTGAAAGGCCCTTCTCTTAATGTGTATGCTCACTTTGGATTCTCATGAGAAATTTAAATCACTTTCTGCTTTCCTTTATTTAATTCCTTTGGTATGATGATTTATCTGAACACTTGTTTGAAGTTGAGCTTATTTACCAGAAGTGAGATACAACCCAATGAGTAAGAAAGTTGTGGACAAGGAATTTTCTAAGATACATTCATTGGTAAAATGATACAAAGATGTAATGATGTTAAATGATAAGGTATATGTATGGTAAATTGCACTGAAGCAATCGAGAAACACCTTTGGATTAAAAGAATGATCAGGCTAATGATCACTTTTGAAACAGATAATCCTGGTGCTTTGTAAAGACCCTTTGATCAGTGGCTGCAGTGGATAAAGGGTTTTGCTTCTTCCAATGTTTTTTTCTGAAGTCTGTAAAGCACAAGGTAGATAATTGTACATGTTATATATGTTTAACCTTTCTATATTACAAAAGGATTTTCTTTATCTACATTTAATACAAGGCTTGGATAAATTCAATCAATACAGTTTTAGATACTGTGCATATCTGTGGTTTGTATACAGGATTACAATTTAAAGAGTCCATGTGCAAATGAGGGAAGAAGGTAATTGATTTTCAAATGCAGGTGTATTTCAGGGTGGTATGTAAGGTATGCAGGGAATATTCAGAGAATTTACTTTGCTTATTTTAAAAAAATAGTGATTTCATATCTTAAAGAATAACAGGTGTAGGAAATAAAGTACAATGAAGAAGAAGAATGGCTAGAAAATGTTTTCTAAATCTGAAAGAATATCATCAGCAGATCAAATTGATGTCTGATTATGAGAATGATACTGAGAGCAGTCTGAATTGGGAAAGGGAGCTGTGGAAGTCACTCTAGCAAGGATAGCAGGCAGGGAGTAGGTTTCACAAAGATCCAGACAAAGAAATTGTAATGTCATATTTTGTCCAGTTTCCAGCTGAAGGGATGCTTTGAAGCATGGTACTTAACATTTAATTGTATTGTCTTTGAAATAACTTCTCTATGAGCAAAGCTTCTGTCTAACTCTATAAATTACTGGTTGGGTTATGCCCTGGAGTATAAGAGTTTACTACCCTATGAAATTGTTTTTGTTCTGTCTACTGTAGCACAGTTCATTCTCATTTTTCATATAAACATCTAATGAACATTCCAAACTATGAAAAATGAAACACTTTAAGTGACTTCAGCGGGAGCTATGCAGTATGAAATAGGACTTCTAGAAGCAAACTTAATGAAATTCGTAAACTCAAATCAGTAATCAATTTTGTCTTGTTCAATTTATTGTTATAAATACAATTATTCTAGATGTATTGGAAAAGTTTTTTTCTTCAGCATTTGATATGAGAGCTCCACCTTAAGATAGTGCAATTACTGGATACTTACAAAGAGAAGCAGATGTAGGAAATCACCCAATTTGAATATATACTATGAAACGTTTCAGTATGCAAGCACAAGTTCAACAGTCAGGCCATTGTTAATAAGCAGCAAAGAAAAGATATCTGGGAGTATTCTGTAATTAGTATTTTGAATCATTCATAAAAAAAATCAAAACAGTTCTCCTGATTCCAGAATACCAAATTGCTTGTCAGATATATCTGGTCCTTGATTTAAGTTGTTCTAGAAACTAAAGAACTTGTTACTTCAAAAAGACTTTCATGCAGCCTTTAGAAATGTACATATATGCCTGTACATTCAGATTCTTTCACATGCTGTTTTTCTTGGCCAGTTTTCTGGGGTCTGTGAAAAAAATCTACAGATGCACATATGGGGATGTAAAAATATGCCTACAGTTTTAGATACTTGAATATTCTAAGAAGCTCCATAGAAATGTATCTAAATATACTTTGCATATCTGTTCATAAAAGAAAGCAAAAAAAGTGATGTGTATATATGAAGCATGAGACCACCAGCTTAAGTAGAAGAAAAAGCTGAAAAGTACATGCAACATTGAAAGAGTTTGTCATGACATTAGGATCAAGCTTGGAGTTTTGGAGCTTAGGACTGCAATCATAGAGAAAGAAATAGGAAAATTGATCTTTAGGCAATGTGAAGTCTAGTTCTTGTGATTTTGAGGGAACTCTTGGAACATATAATGTAGCTTTTACCTGTATTCAAGTGGACTAGATGTATTAATAGAGAAAAGTTCTATCAAGGGCTTTTAATGAACATAAAGACACCTTCTCTCAAAAGACCCATGAGTTGGAGATTATTGAAGGCCAGGACAACATGCCAGCACATATATTTACTCTGTTCTTGTCCTGGGTTCAGCTACAGCAGTC
>NW_009922353.1:8124-16786 GCF_000696875.1 Nestor notabilis | reverse complement strand
CTGGGGGCAGGAGGGGGCAAAGCAGGGGGGAGCAGTAACCCCTTTTGACAGAGGGAAATGTCTGAAGACCCCCACGTCTGGGTCCCGGGCACGACCCAGACCCCCTGCTCCACCGGACGCTGACCCCCGGGCCGGGCTTTTCCTCTCAGCATTCTCGCTCGCTTTCATTTGGTGATCGTTTCATTCTGCGGCTGTACCCAGCAAGTGCATGCAAAAAAATGAGATCTGAAACGTGCTGCCTCCTGCAATATTTCCTAGAGACGCTGTGCAAAGGCTGACTATCATTTTGAAGAGAATTCTTCTACTAATTATCTTCTTGCTGCAAATCTGAATGCACTGAAAACTGGCAAATCCGTCAGCTTTGGGACTGAAGAATCTTTCCTTCTCAAATAAAGATTAACGAAAACCTCAAGTGTCACCACGTTGCTGGTCTAGTGATGCAAAGGCAGGAGAAGACATGCTTTCACACGGGTGCTGCCAGATACATGGCTAAAGAGATCCCATGGATTCAGGGAAAACTTGGGAGGGGCAACTCTTTATATGAAGACCCTCCCTAAAGTTAAGCACCATCCTTCATTTTCAACCAGAGGGCATGAAAGAGAAACTGAGTCTTTTCTCCATCTATTTCCTGGCAAACAAAGGGCAGAAACAGTTATCGTGTTTCTTAGAGGCTAAACGTTCCCATAAGGAAATTAAAGACGCTTGACAGCCTGCCGTGCACAGAAACCATGGGTGGCGGCAAGCAGTAGAAGAGGTGGGGCTGTGCCTGTCTCACTTCACCTCTGAATATCTCCAGAAGACTGGATGGTAACTGAACACAGACCTACTGTGTGGGTCTTTGCTGTTGTTTTTCCTATGGATTATAGGAAAAAAATGAGGTATATACAGATGATTCACATGACATTTCGTTAGGGGGAGTAACAGTAGGTGGTTACGATGACGTTATAAAGTGTACTGAGTATTTCTCGTTGCATTGTCTTGTGATTTGAACGCTCAGCAGGCCTGGATTTGTTTGGTTTACACATGCAACAACGACAACTGCTACAGCTTAATAAGTCATGTATTTCTCTTGATTTAACTAGATTTTGTTTGTGTTAAAAACATACATTAAAGTAGATAATGAAATATAACTGATTTAGGTATCTCTGTCTCTTTCAGGTTAAAAAACAGTGACTTGAAACATGCTGTTTGAATCTACTCGTGAAAATAAAGTAAGTCTTTCTATAGAGGAGATTGGAAAAAAAAAAAAAAACCCAAAAAATAATTAAACAGTATGAAACAGGTACAAAAATGAAAGTGTCTAAAGAATATTTAAAAGTCCGTTTGAGGACACAAAGGGTGCAACTGAGAGGCGGTTGGTTCTCTCATTTTGAGCTGATAGCCTAATTTTGACAAGTGCCAAGCCTTGAAGACAGAGCCCAGGGAAAAACCAGGAGAACTGCGAATTCAGCACCAGAAAAAGAGCATCCTCAGCGTGAGGAACGGCTGGATCTCCGCTGGGTAACTGATAGGTTTTAAAATGTGCCTGAAGATGGTGCTGTTAGATGGCAGAAGGCAGGGCTCGGACTGCTGCCGTGAAGTGCTATATTATGGGGGGAAAAAATGCTCACCCACAGTTGTGTAAGAGCACATTGCTCCAGCAGCGATTCTAGAACCTGAACAGTGGAGATATGTTGAAAAGACGCTTAGCAAGCAATTCAGTTATAGAACAATTTCACTGTGATCAACCAGTTTGTGGTAAGGTGAAATTTCAGTCCCCAACGCCCATCAGTAGATCTCACCTCCCACTTCAGCCCAGCTCCTTCTGCTCACCCTCCTGACCCCCCACTCCCAGCACAGCCTTTAAAAACTTGCATCTGTGCACTGAGCGCCCTAAGGAAAAGAGAAGTTAAAGGGAAATACCATCGGCTAATCTTTATTCAACAGATGGTGAAGGAATTTAAAATGGAATTTCCCATTATGTACAAGCTTTAATGTTATTAAGCTTGATTTTAATGTGAATACAAAGTGATCTACTATGGTTTATGATAGTCAATTCTAGTCTCTTGGCCTGACTGGGAACCAGATTTTCTTCTGATGGTTTTAATAAGGTAATTTTTTAAAGGACACTAGGTACTGGACTAGTAGGTTCAAAAAGAAATGTACTAGCATATGTAAGACACTTCCCTGCAATTAGCAGTAACTAATCTGAGAGAAAAACTAGCTCCCTGGCAAACAACAGTTCTCACAGAATTTATGTTTTCCCCTAAATTGCACAATGCTTTCTAACACCATATGCCAATCTGGGAATCTCAAGCGTAGTAATTAGCTTTGAGTTTTTGGAACATTTCATAAAGCCTGGATTAATCCCAACTGTATTATCTGGTGTCAGTTACTGCAAGTTGGAGACGCAGAATACCGAGTTACCAACCAGTGAATTCTGCAGTAATGATCATATGCCCTGCATTATTTTGTGTCTTTCCTCTATATATATTCTACCTACAACTTGTGCTAGATCCAATTAAGGGGAAAGCTATGTTTGTTCCTGACAGAAAGCAAAGCACATTTTACATGAAATTAATGTCTCCGAAATGGCAGGCTTTAAATCAACCCCCTGCTGAGCCATTGTGCTGAAATGCATGTTGCTTTTTAAAGCTTTAAATTTACTTCCTCACTAGAAATATATTATCCCAGCACTAGGTAATGACCTTAACAACTTGTCAGGTCACAGTCCTGAATGGAAGTGCAACCTTGGCACAGACTAACACATAGAAAGCCCTCCCTACAGTTTGTTGCTATCTCCCGTACTCCCTCACTGTTTCAGTTTTGGCTTTGCCTCTCCCACCAAAGTCTCTGGTCTGTGCTGCCCTGTGTGAAGAAGTCCCCATGGCTGGGTCAACAGTCTACATTAATCTTAGAGTGAGGTCTCCAGAAGAATTAAAAGCACTTGAGAGGTTTGCATAGAAGCCTGCCTGTGCAGATCATTGTCTTGTAATAATTTCACTATCTTTCTTGCCCCAGAATGAAGTTCAAGGTGGCTTTCTAAGTGTCCCTAGAGGGACTGTAAACAGACCACTATGCAACTGAATTGTTCTGTGGTGGTCATTTGTTTTCTTGATCCATAGCAGGAGAATGAGTCCTCACCCCAGTGAGCTTTTGGCCATATCTAACAGGCAGAATCAAATCTAGAGTGAATAGTCACCTATGGTTTGATGAAACACTTTGGTTTTAGTGTGTTATTGGAAAAAAAACAGACATTAATGATGGCACTTGTCTCATTGTCTTTGCAGGTAGGAATTAGTTGCCAAACCAGTATGTCCAATGTTGTTTGAGCCATAAATCATCAAAAGGTCATGTTCTGGCACCATGTGAGTCTCTCAGAGGTCCTGTGTCACACTTGAAGTCCTGTGCAAATACCTTGGATGTCTTTGGGAATATCAAAGGGCACTAACCAGTCACACTTAAGCAACCTATCTTCTGGACATGTGTACCTTAGCCAGTCTCCATGGGCTCTTCTTATAGCCAGTGGAGGGTATTACACAGTTTTAGGACACAGGACATCTGATAAATATGTCCTTTGGATGAGACAGACTGTGTGCTATATTTGTATGTTTCTGTGCAATTTAGGGTGTCTAGGCTAGCTGTAAATGGCCAAATTATAGATTATTTCCATTCCAAATAAACCAGGTTCTGTTTTTCTGCTTTATATAGTAATAAAAATGGAAGTGGTGCTGGTGGACCCAGAACATCTGTGTTTCTCATTCTCTGAAGGCCTCACAAATTCTGGTTGGGAGGGAGAAAATAGCTTTTCCAAAGAAGTCATGAGAATGCTTCCCAAGAATGTGATGATGTTTCCAAGACAGGGGAAAGAAAAAAAAAAGAAAAACCTAAGGAGGAACACAAACTCCTTCTTTCAAAACAAGAACCTCACTGGGGCTGTTCATATAGAGCAACTTGCTCTGTGTTGTGGTGGGATTTCTATTTTGGTCCCAAGGCTACACACCCACTAAGACCAAGTCCCGTATTGGGTAGATGGTGACGTAAGTTAAGACAATAGTTGAAGAGGGAAATATATAAGGCTCAGTTTGCAGACAGTGATGGAACAAAGCAAGATAAATATTTATTAGTCCAAGGTTATAGGTTGTCTCAGGTAGTTTCAGAATGTCAACACAGGATTCCTCTGTGCTGGTCTGATTTTCCCAGCCAAGTGACTCATCTTCATCTTCATAGGGACACATGGGTTTGGCAATGTACCGTGTAGGATCTTTTTTCAGCTAGATGTGAAATTTGAAGCAAGATTTATGGCCGATTTCATAGGGTTGTTTGGGGTATTTTAAATTTTTGTCTTTTTTTTTTTATTTTGTTTTTTGATTTTGTTTTTGTTTTTTTTTTTAAATAGACATAAAGACTGTTTGGGTCATGAAAAAATCAACACTTGGAAACGCTGCTCTTTGAATTCAGTTATTAACTGCTAAATCCTTTCTAAACCAGGTCTGCTTCCTATTTTTTCTATTTCCAAATATAAAATATGTCACTGTTTTGTCTTGTGTGTTAAGCTGTTAGATCAATATCTAAATAATTAAATGCAGCAGGACAATGAACAGTTTAATTAGCTTTGAGGTTTTCAGAGTATTAGCTATTAAAACTAAGTAGGAAAATTGGCTTGCTCTGAGCCCTTTTATTTATAAATTGAAACTTGGCAAAAGTACAGATCTAAGTTTATTTGCATTTGGATGGTGTAAGACAGAACTGCTAGGGAAATGTTACTGTATCTAGACCCCAGCATTGATTTTTGTTTGAAATCAATAGCAACATCTGTGAACATCCCGATGGGTTCTGAGGTACCAGGACCCCTTGAGAGACTTTTAACACCATGGCTTCACTTCGACTAAACTTTTAGTAAGAGAAATTAGAAAAACGCAACCCTAGGGCCGGTTGAGAGCCCCTTGCAGAGGTCTGTGCTTGATCAGGAGAGGGATTTGGCCTGGAGATGGCACTGTGGTAAGGCCGATTGGGTCTGCAGTTATCCTAAGGCAGAGAGGTAGCTTTCTGCCCTGGTATTTAAGCACTAAAACCATCATATCTATTGACGAGGGTTAACAAAGATGTTCTTCTTTGTCATCTTATTTTCACTTAAGTTTCACTTCTATTAATATTTGCATTTTCTTCCTTGCAAGTAAATACAAGCACACATTTTGAAAGCAGATTAGAACACCCTGATAGAGCAATCCATGAATCTATGAATCCAGTACAAGAAGCGGAAACTATAGGCGGGGGGAACAAGAAAGATTTTAATCTCTTTCAAAATAAGTTCAGAGCCACCAGGCACTCATTTTGTTGACTGTGTTTACACAAGGAAAAGATGGGAAATGCTGATTCCTGCTAGTAAAAATGTTTTCCCATGTGTTGCTTCACAGGTGTACTGTTTCATACCAAGGAAGTCTGACTAAATGTGCACCTGGGATAAACATCAGATAAGATTACAGAATAGAAATAAGGCAAGTCCAGATAAAAGGCCGCGTGGCCTGCAGTCAGAGATCACAGTCTTGAAATAGGTCTGATCCAGACACTTAACTGGAAAATTCCCAGCTCAAGGAAAGGCACAGATTTTGGATTACATTTCTCAGATATCATCCAGATCCAAACTACTCCTGATAAATGAAACCCATATAAACTCATATACCTGCTAAGAAGTTCCTCAGATTCAGACTCTGTGAAAAGACAACCTTAAGATTTTTATACTATTTTTCTTAAACATGGTGGTTATGGTAGATTTTTAAAGAGTCTGTGTCTCCCTGTCCTGCTTAATTTCTGATTAGGTACAGATAATACCATTAGGTTTTATTAGTGTTTGCAAAATTGGTAGTAGTAATCTAACCTGGAATACTAATCTGAATTTAAATTGAATCTAAAAACCTATAGGTCCTCATTAAGTGTCAACAAGGCTCCCAAAGCTGTCTAAATAACACTGACGGTCACTTAGGATCAGGAAGATGCAAGCACTGCTTAAATCTCAATTTATCTTTCTCGTGCCTCATGTAAACTGTAGATTTGGTCTGTATGGAAAGAAAGAGTTCAGATTACCCAGATTTCTCAAGGATAACCCACACTTAAATTTGTAGCTCATAAGGCTCAGACAGCTTTTTTGAGCCAAATTTCAGTGGATTTCAGTTTTTTTAAAAACTGGCCTTAGTAGATATAACAAAAGGAAAAACTTGTATGTAGGAATGCTTGGAATCATCAGCACAAGACAGAAAGCAACAACCCAACATTAGACAAAAAGACGTTTGCAGTTTCTGACTCAGAATCAAAGTCTTCTATTAATCTTCTGTGGATCCAAGAGGTGCCCACAACACTTCACTGACTGTCACAAAGTCCAAGGAAATATTTCATTGACACTTCATTGTTTTTGTTGTTGGTTTTGTTTTGTTTTTTTCAGAATTCAACGTGAGGTTAGATACACAGAACCAAACATAGTTAATTCAGAATAATAAATTGTTGTGCCTAATGAAACAAAATTATGCTGGAAATTAAGCGTTCCAGATGAATCAATTGGTTTTTATCCCCGTTGACTAAAAGAAAAGCAAATCTAAGCAAACACTTACGGGGTTTATCCTTAACTGAACTTAACTTTAACATCACTGTACTATGTAATAATTTGGTCACAATCACACAAAACTTACCATTTTATGTAAGGAAATGTCTGCCATGCACCTTTGTATGGCATAGTTTTGAGGCTATATGAATGCGTTTTCAAAGACAAGTAGAAGATTCAGGACCTTAGTTTGCTTCTGCTGTTCTTTGCAGCAGAAAGGGAAAGGATTATTGAAGTTAGACAAGCTAGAAGCAGCCAGAAAATGAAGAAATAAAGGTAGACTTCATCTCAACCAGCATCAACCCACTAGGAGTTAGGTGTTTGGTTTAATGCCATTGTCCTCTACAGCGACCTTTGGCAGGACTTGCAGTAGCGTTCATCCCTGCTAAGCAGGGGTGCAAGGGGAGAGGAGATGGGACACCCTCAGCAGGTGCCCCTCTTGCCCCTCCACACAGAAAAAACCAAGATGAATCTGTAAGACTTGATGTCTAACTTCTCCTACTTGGGGCTCCTGCCCCAAGTAGGCATCACAGTGTGCAGGAAACATGTGCCCGTTGCTGTGGACAGCCACCTTGTTTAACGCACGCATTCTCCATCCCAGCTGAACCCTGTAGAGACCTGGTGGTGTTCAGGCCGTTGGTGCGACAATCAAAAAGTGTCAATAAGATCTTGCTCACACTGAACATCCTGATTGTCAAATGTTCAGGAGACACACGAAAGCAAAGACTATGCTAGACGTCTTAGAGAGCAATTGCAAGCAAATGGTGGATGTGTTTCTCTCTTGCTAAATGGAAGAGGACAGCTTAGTCCTGACCAAGCCTGAATGACCCATCAGGGCTGCCAAGGGGATTGAAACCACCTCACCCTAAGCAAGGAGCAAGGCAGGGTCAGGCAAGATCTGAAAAAGGTGGAGGCAGAGCACATAATGTTTCAGCAGCTCTAAGATATACAACAGAGTGTGTTACCTGCTGACAGCTCTGGAACAGAGGGATGCAAAAAGACCCCAAGCTCCTGCTTCAGAGGGGTGCCAAAAGCCTGGAGTGCTGGTATCATTCCAGCTGCTTCCCCTCTGTTTTTTATTGTGCTGACCTGTGCAGGCAGTGAGACAGTAGATGTGAATGAGGGAAAGACTTCTCAGCTCATCTGGTTTACTTCTTTGACAAGGTAGACTTACTCCCTCTATTTTCTGCATGGAGGTAGTCAGCTCTGTGGGGAAGCACCATTTCAGATCACATGGAATAAGCTTCCAAAAGGTTCCTCTTGTGTGCCTCAACAGCACAGCTGGTGTGAAGAAGGAAAGTAGGTATTTGCAAAAAAACATGGCTCTGGGTTACAAGGGATGTGTCAACTCCCCAACCCCAACTTGCCAAATGTTGTTCTCCTTTACTGCACGGAAGCCCCATTCAAGCACAAGCCTTGTTTGCTTATTTATTAAGTACATATGTTTTATGGAGTCTATGATCTGCAGAAAACATTCCAGCTTTTGGACCCAAGGGCAAAATCTTTCTTTCCAATCTGCACAGCTGATCTTTATGCTGATATTTTGCTCTTCCTAAGGGATTTCCGTGCAGTGAGGGTGTCGTGGTTCAAGCCCAGCCGGCAACTTGGAACCACGCAGCCGCTCGCTCACTCCCCCCCTTTTCCTTCCTCCCCCCGCTCCCGGAGGGATGGGGAGGAGAATCGAAGGAATGTAACTCCCACGAGTTGAGATAACAGCTCTCCAGTAACTAAGGTATAATACAAACCACTACTGCTACCAGTAATAATGATAAGAGGAATAACAAGGGAAAAGGACACAACCGCTCACCACCCGCCGACCGATACCCAGCCCGACCCGAGCAGCGATCTGGCCTTCCGGGTAACTCCCCCCAGTTTATATACTGGGCATGACGTGCTGTGGTATGGAATACCCCTTTGGCCAGTTTGGGTCAGGTGTCCTGCCTCTGCTTCCTCCTGGCTTCCCCTCCTCTCTGGCAAAGCATGAGACTGAAAAAGTCCTTGGTCAGAGTAAACATTACTGAGCAACAACTAAAAACATCGGTGTTATCAGCACTGTTCCCAGACTGAAAGTCAAAAACACAGCACGGC
>NW_009922353.1:0-8095 GCF_000696875.1 Nestor notabilis | reverse complement strand
AGGACAGAGGGAGAGAGAAATATCAGAGCTCAAATCCACCAGGTGTAATTGAAAGGAAAAGCCTGCTTTGTTATCCTCCTTATTGCCTCCCTCAGCAAAAGAAGAAATGCAAAAAGGAAAATTAAATAGAAAATACTACTAAGATTTATTAAACTCACTGTTTTGAACTAAACCTGGTGGTTTTTTGCAATATTATGTCAGCATTAGCAGAACTCCATAGCTCAGCAAGGGAATGGAGATACTTCTCTCACACTCAACTTAGGCATTTGCTGTGAGAAAGAGCAACATTTTGGAAAAGGCTTCCTTTCCACTCTTTAGATGTGTGTGATCTTGGATCACCCCTCTAGTTTCTCTTCCACTTTTTTTTCACCAAGTGTAGTCATTTCCAATAAGGTTCATGAAGGGTTTCTGCTTTTGAAGGTCCCAAATGGCTTAAATCACTCCTAGCACAAATGCACTCTCTATTGTGGAAACTGAAACCTGCCACACCATAAGGTGATCTGTATATTAGAACCAGATATCCCTTCACATCTGCATTTCCAAGCAGAGATGTGGTATGTTTTGAGTTAGCCTACTTTTAGAGTGGTTCATCAGATAGAGATATAGCTATAAATACTGCTAAAGGGCTGGTGTTTGCCAGGCTTTTGCAAGGATTCTGACTGAGGAGAAGAGAACATGTAGGCAAGAGGTACTTTCCTTTGCAAAACACACATCACCTACCCAAAGTTCCTTAACTGCACACCATGGCGACAGGGCACTTTTCCTTCCTACTGAGGAAACTGCTGACCATTGCCAGATGAGTTATAGGGGTTTGGGTGCTTCAGGTTGGATCCATGCTGACCCCATCCACTAAGCCTAAATGCAAATGGCATGACACGGCACGGGTCTGCAGATTACATGTTCTTCCATTCCAAACCAGGGTGATCTGATACCTACCAGGAGCAGTCCATGAACTTTTTCATCTTATAAATGCCCTGACATGGTCTGGAAGGGGACTGATATGCCAAAATCTGCCAGGAAATAAGTTTGCAGTGAAGACTATGATCAGGCATTTGCCTAAGCATGTGCCATGATCCTTTTTAGCTTGCCTAAACATGCTCAGCCAAGAAAATCAAGTCATATGAAGCATGTGAGCAGGACAAGATATGCTGGCTTTAGCTGGGATGGACTTAATTTCAACCTGAGCTAGTTTTGGTGCCCAGTGCCTCCACACAATACACCATCTCTCCTGTCCTGACTGATTACCATAACAGATGGAGCCCAAAGTCATGGACTACATGAAATCTGTGGGCATTTCGTGGACATTTTACAGGGGTGGTCCATAAACTAGGGAAATTATATCTGTATTATAGCAAATGATGGAAAGGGTGGTGGTATGTAATGAGAATGTATTGGATAGCGTGGGACCTAAGCATAAATGGTAGGTATATGCATGGTATGAAATAAGGGGTGGAGAATGTGCCAATTTTGGCTGGGGTAGAGTTAATTTTCTTCATAGTAGCTAGTACGAAGCTATGTTTTGTATTTGTGCTGGAAACGGTGTTGGTAATTTAGGGATGTTTTAGTTACTGCTGAGCAGTGCTTACATGGAGTTGAGGCCTTTTCTGCTCCTCACACCACCCCATCAGCAAGTAGGCTGGGGGTACACAAGAGTTTGGGAGAGCACACACCCGGGACAGCTGACCCCAGCTGACTCAAGGTATATCCCATACCGTATGGTGTCATGTCCTGCATATAAAGCCAGGGAAGAAGAAGAAACGGGGATGATTAGAGTAATGCTGTTTGTCCTCCCAGGTAATTTATCCACTTGCTGAAGCCCTGATTTCCTGGAGATGGCTGAACACCTGCCTGACCATGGGAAGTGGTGAATGAATTCCTTGTTTCGCTTTGCTTGTGCATGGGGCTTTTGCTTTACCTATTACGCTGTCTTTGCCTCAACCCATAAGTTTTCTCACTTTTATCCTTCTGATTCTCTCCCCCATCCCACTGTAGAGCAAGGAACAAGAGGCTGTGTGGGGTTAGTTACCAGCTGGAGTTAAACCATGACACAAAAGAAGACCAACTTATCCGTGACTTGGAGCAGAGAAGCCACACCATTACAGTGTACTTGCTAAAAAGAGCAGCCCCCCCTCCAACCAAGTGCCTTCCCCTTATAAAATTCAGTTGATTGCATCTCCCCTGCAGAGCTGCCTTTCACCCATTTGCACCATGGTACGTATTGCCATGAAATGACAAGAAACCCCCCCAAGACCAGAGAGCTTGATGGAGACACGCAAAGTGATTCAGATGACTTTTCTTATACAAAAATTAGCCCCTGAATGCGTGGACAATATTGGCTAGATACTGCTTTGTCTTTCACAGGAGCACAGGATGAGAAGGTTAGATGTAGAAATCTCAATTTACTTTGATTAATTCTCTCTGTCTCCCCCCTCCCAGTAGATGTGGGAGGAGAATTTTGAGTTAGAAAAGCAGATAAAAGGGATATTGCTACCTCTTCCTACTCAGTTGGCAGAACATTGCCCTGTGATGCACCTCCAGCATTCCTTGCCTATCTCCCCAGTACTGCCTCCATTTAAATCAAGACTTTTGTTTCCTCTGGGTAAGACATAGATTTACAAAGTGTAAATTTACAAAGTATGGAAATTTTCCTGCAACAAGTCCACTTATTGCTCCAATTTCAGATAACTGCAGTGTAGATTTTATTATTCATAGCCAGAGGCCTGTGTAAATTTCTGGGTTGACTTCTCATGTCCTCTCAAGGGCAGAATGTGGGCTGTGGTGTTCAGGTTTCATGAGGAATTACTGTGGGAACTGGCTCACGCTGCCCTAACACAACTCAAGGAGTTTGTGAAGTCAAAGGGGAATCTTACGAGAAGGAGATGATATGGTTGGGTTTCCTGCCGAGCCCCACTGAGATCCCAGGGAAGATAGCACATCTCAGTGCTGCTTGCCGAGAGAAAGCAGAGCTTTACCACTGAGTTCACTCAGTGCTTGACCCAGCCTTCCTACTGCTTCAGGGTTTTCTAGGACTAATCAGACTTGATAACAAAATAATTCAGAACAAGCAAGTGAATGCATTTGGGGTTTCTATGGATTTACATTAGGATCTGAGTTCATTACAGTATTAATTTTGACTAGGTCCAGTCCTTTCTAAAGGCATTTCAACACTACTTTCATGCTATGTGAAAATATAATTTTTGTATACCCTAATAAAGATATTCATATGTATGTAATTGTATATATCTCCAGATACATATCTCCACATATGCTGGAGCATTGCAAAACCATTTATAATACATTACAGAACCATTTGAAAATTGCATTCATCCCAAGATTTTAATGACTCACATAAACTCTAACTGCTCATAGATTTATATAAAGATATTTCTGCACTGACTACAATAAAATCATGGGTTTAGATTTGTATATATATCATTGGTGACAGAGGGTTGGGGAGTGAAATTTATATCCCTCACTCAAGCAGGATTTGCAAAAGTATAATTTTCACATGACAGTGAAAAATACTTGATCTAATAGCAGTTTTAAAGTTCAATACATTGTGCTTTTTTATGATAAATGAATTACAAGTCAGTGGAAAGGAGATTGTTTTCTGGTTTCTATCTATGCAGAACTCGCTTCTTATTAATGTAACTCACAAATATAGGTGATTTTTTAATATAATAAAACTCTGTGTAATTTTTACAAGTTTTCTTGAAGTTTTCCCTTGTAATACACACAGTTTGAATCATTTTACTATCAAAGTACAAAAGCTAGTATAATTCTTACCCCAATGTTATTTGGGGGCTAACTTTGATCCATGCATCAATTTTCCTTTCACATAACTGTAAAAATACAAAGGATGTTTTGTACTAGAAGTTCTTAATACTTTCTTTGATTGAATTTGGCTCTGTCCTGGAATTAATCTAAAACTCCTGAGTCAACCAGATTTAAGAGGGTATGAGGTTTTTACTAAATGTACTAAGCTCCAACTGTTTTTGAAGTTTGATCTAAGAATGCAATGTATCAACACATGGGGAATATCATTATGGCCCTTGACAACGGTTTAATGCTCCCCTAAAATCATTCAAGACTGGATGAGGGAAGGAAACAGCATATTAATAAAACTTTACTTCAGAATCCTTAACTTCAAGTTCTGGCAGAAAATCTTCAGATTCTAACTGTAGGTACATATAAACTGGAGATAAAATCTACCTTGTTAATTAAAAAAATAGTTTGATTTTCTTATCTTGCATAGCACAAAAATCAACTGCTAAATATTATTTCAACATTTAAACAGTTATATCCTGTTGTGATAGTGCTATATTTTTTTTCTCCTAGATTTTTTGGTTTAGGCAAAATCAAGAGTTGTGTGCAGTGTTTCATTCCAGGAGAACTTCATTTTCTGAAGAAAAATAATTTCGAAAGTCTTATGGATAATAGGTTAATGTTCAATAGCTCTGATAAGTCACCGTTTTTTACTGTCTCTCTGATTTTTCCAACTTGATTGTTAACAGAACAAAATATCCATAGTTATGTCTGGTAAGGATGTCTTTTCATAATGCTCTTTTGTCTGTATAACAATAATAAAAGCTTTATTGGCACCTATTTCACATGACCTCCATAATTCTCCTGTGGCTGACCCTAACCAGTACCAATAAAACCACATTCTCTCGCTGTACACACAAACACACACACACACACACACCCCCAATCGTGTTAAAACTGTGTAAGGAAATAAATGCCAAAGACTTCTCTGGAATAGTCACTTTAAAACAGGTGTGTATTATAATTGTTAGCTCATTTCAGTAGGGACTACCTTTTTTTAAAGATACCGTTTAATTTGCTGATGATCCATCTCCAGTCAGACAATTAATAAATATTTCTGGAAGGGATCTGGAATTTTACCACATGGAGATAGATATTCCCCAAAATCTTTCTCAAAGTGTTTAATTCATTTCACGTACCCCAGTTTCGTAATTTATCATGGGTTTAAATACCCCTTACTTAGCAAGGAAACAGCACTTAAGGGTGCGATTCACGCTCCCAATTGTACGACATGTATAACGAGCAATAAATAAGCATCACTGACAGTCGGGACACGCTACAAGCTGGAAGTTTCCATCCAAAGCACTTAGTGACTATCTGTGAATAATGAATACATCTCTGGGAATCCGTGTGAGCTGTGCAGCATCCTTGAAAGGGGAAAAATTCTCTGCCAGTATCACTGATGGTGCAGAATACACTACGGTTGTGTCTATAGACATAATTTACGGGGAAAAAAAACCCAAACAAACAAACAAACAAACCCAAACCATAATTACCAGTTTCTCTGTTCCACCATCCTTGGGGACTCCTCAAAATTTACTGCAAATTTAGAAATTAATTACACAAAATTTTGCTGCATACAAGTGCTGTTTAACCCATATTTGAAGGGGTTTTGGGGTTTTCTACCTGCAGAAAAAAGAGGTTACTACTGCCGTGTTGTCCTTGTCCTTTGCGGGTTCCCTGACGGAAAGGTTACCCAAAATGGGGTACCCCCGTGACAGATGCGCACAGGACCTTCACCCAGGCTGGAAGGGAGGGCTGTGCGGGACACTCCTCTGAAACGTCCCCTCCGCTTGTCCCGGGAAGTCCCAGTGGGATGTGCTTCCCCTACCCCGGGTCCTGCTCCGCGACTTTCTGAGAGCGGCGGAGCCGGAGCAGAGACCCGCCAAACTCCATGCAGGTATGAGAGGTGACCCGGAGGCAGAGGTTTGGGAGGCTGCTCCGGGAGCTGAGCGGACCCCTTCACCCGGGAGGAAGAGGAAGATGTTACACAAAGGTTTGGAGACGATGAAACATCTTCTTGATGAACTTTTATGTTCGGGTTTTTTTTTCCCAGTAGGTACCCAAACCACACCACCGCCACCTCCGCTCCTCTGAAGGAGCGTTGGACCCCAAAAGCTAACGCTGCTTTGCGTCCGCCTTGCATCTGGCTCCCGGCTGTTTACTGAAGATGAGAACACTGTGGTTACTTGTTTTATTTTTATAGCTAAACCGAACCTAGCTGGAAAAAGTGTCTTTATTTATAAGTATATACATACATATCTATATACCTCAATATATCAACCAGAGGCAGATGATGGCCAAGAATTTCCTTACCCGCAGCGCTGCCGTCGGATCTCTTAGGAGGGTGACAGGATCTGAGCGATCTGTTCAGGGCCGGCGTTTCCTTGTGGAGAGGGAAGAGGCGATTCCCCTGCCCAGAGTTCCCCCGCTGCCCATCGCGAGGGGGGTTAAACGCGTCCCGCGGAGATCCGGCTCCTAGTGCCCGCGGGCCCGTCAGTGCGGAGTCAGAGGTTAGGCAGTGAGCGCTCAAGCCTGTCTTTCATTTCGCTTCCAGTTTAGGATACACCGAGGTAGTGCTGGTGAGGGGAGAGTCAGGGGAGACATCAAACACTACCGAGGTAATTTCATTCACGTTGCAGACGGGCCTGCCCCGTAAGTGAGGCGTTAAGGACAGCCGCCCTGCTTTGTTGCGGCACTTGTCACATTCTGCAGGGTCTTGTCACACTCACGGACACGTTTTCGGCCCTCAGTCTGCTGATTGCCTCCGGAGCTCGGCTTCATATTCCAATCCCGTGCCTTGCACCTTCGCAGAGCACACCATGCCAAAAGCTCGGGAGCCGTCGGAGGTGGTGATGGGGCCACCCCACGGGCATCCCAGGCCGGTGGGGTAGCCTGGGAGCCAGAGTTTCTCAGCGGAAAAGACCCCACTGGCAGCTGCTCGGAGCTCCCGCTCGTCCCAGAGCTGCCCGGAGCTCTAAGTGTCCAGAGCCCCGGAGCAAAACATGCATCTGGGAAAGAAACAGCCTGAAATGTCAAAAATAAGGAGCCCGCCACCCATAGTCTAAATCTGGTGTCAAAGCCACTGCTGCCGATAACACAGAAGTCTTCTGACACGGGGAGGCAGGCAGGAGCTAGATGCCCACAGAAAGCCTTTCCACTCATCTACCTGCAAAAAAGTAAAGGTTTCCCGTGCCGCAGAGAGGTGTCTGTGAGAAAGAAGGCAGTGGGGGAAGGAGAGGTCCTGAAGGGACGGCCCGGCCCCGGAGGGGGGTGCCCCGGGGCGATGGCTATGCCCTCAGCGCAAGGGACACCCCCCGCCGCGTTACCCCGGGTAAGTGACACCGAAATGAGTTAGGACAGGGGACAGGGGTGTATTTCTGACATTAAATTACGAAAATACCAGCTGCTTTTTCTGCTCTCTACACGCTTAAAAAAATGCCCCGTACACACGGACATGTATGTACAAGTGTATTTGCAGGTATAGAATTATTATAATCCTGGTTTGGAGTTTCGGGAATATGTCTGAGTATACATGATTTTACACAAACACTCTTAGGCATTATTGCACCCAAATAGTTATACGTTATGCTAAAGAAATACTGAGAAAGAAAAACAAGAGCAAATCTACTTTTATTGATCTTATTATACTGTTTGTAAATGGAAAGCAAATAATATTAGAGAAGTTGCATGACTACGCTGTAAGAATACTTTATAAAACATGGGTACGGGATACACACATATCATTTGCACATTTCATATAGAATGTGTGGAAGTAACCAAGGTCCACATTTTTCTCTTTATGCCAGAAAGCACACGTGTATTTTCTGAGTCTGTCAGTCAGACAGACTTGACCGTGTATGGATGCTGAAGACATCTCGGTCAAACTCGTATCTCCTACCCAGCAACACGCACCAAGGTGCGCAGACCATGAAAGCGATGCTTGTTAACACTGCTTCTATGCAACAAGTGACGAATGTCCTTCCACCCGGTTTTCAACTCACCGGACTACCCTTCGGCTCTGCCTAGGCAAGACAGAAAGCCAAAACATGCCGCCCTGTAGTCCTGCTTTTCCAGCGTCCCTTTCAGAGCTCAGTTTACATCTTTCTGGAGTCTTCGGGAGTGGAATTCTTCCTTTTTCCTATATTTATTTATTTATATATAATTTTTAACAATTTCTATCTTTTTTTCTTTTCCTTCTCCCTTTCCTAAATAGGCCCTGAACTCAGAGGTCCTCACCGCCACTCGGGAAAGGAAGCCACCACACCGT
>NW_009922352.1:0-10554 GCF_000696875.1 Nestor notabilis | reverse complement strand
CATTACTGGTTTCCAACTGGACATTGAGCCATAGACTACAACTCTTCGTGTGCGGCCATCCAGCCAGTTCTTTATCCACTGAGTGGTCCATCCATCAAATTGATGTCTCTCCAATTTAGAGACAAGGATGTCGTGCGGGTCAAACACTTCACACAAGTCTAGGTAGATGACGTCAACTGCTCTGTCACTGTCCATCAGTTCCGTAGCCCTATCATAGAAGGCCACCAAATTGGTCAGGCAGGATTTCTTCCCTAACTCTTTGTTAGGGACGATAGTGGTAGTACAAGGGGTAATGGCTTTAAACTTGAACAGGGGAAGTTTAGATTACATATAATGAAGATGTTCTTTACAGTGAGGGTGGTGAGGCACTGGAATAGGTTGCCCAAGGAAGTTATGAATGCTCCAACCCTGGTGGTGTTCAAGGCCAGGTTGGACAGAGCCTTTGGCGACATAGTTTAGTGTGTGGGATGTCCCTGCTCATGGCAGGGGGGTTGGAACTAGATGATCTTAAGGTCCTTTCCAACCCTAACTATTCTATGATTTCCCCTTAGTGAAACCATGTTGGCTGTCACCAACCACCTCGTTGTTTTTCTTGTGCCTAACATGCTTTCCAGGAGAATCTGCTCCCAGATTTTGCCAGGCACAGAGGTGAGACTGACTGGTCTTTAGTTCCCCAGGTCTTCCACCTTCCTCTCCTTGAAAATGGGGGTTATATTACCCTTCTTCTAGTCATCAACCAGTCATCCAGTCCTTCCTCCATAGCTCCTTCTGTACTTTTTAAAGCAAATCTACTATAAAGAATCAAATAATGAAATTCAAGAGAAAAGAGAAAGAAAAATAGAGAGACAGAACTTTTTATTTAATTTCTGACCAGCTTCTGAACTGCTTGTTCATATATCCCATACTCTGTCAAAATGACCAGCTGGTAATATTTGTTATTAATAACAGACTTTAGATGGTTTATAAACTTGCTTGCTGTTCTGAAGAACAGGTCATGGACATAAGAAAATACTTTGATTCAGACTCAAAATTTTACTTCCCACAAAGGATTGTGGCTTGTAATAATATGATTTCTCAGCAAATTTTCCAAATCTATTCATACCAACACAGCCTTATACTGTGTATTGTAAGCAGAAGTCATTCTGTTTCTTGCTAGATTTCCCTATATACCTGCTTCCTAAACTATCTACCTAATCGAAAGTAGCTCCCTAACTGATAAATCTTTCAGTAGAAAATGGTCATTTTTACAAAGAGAAACAAATGCTGAATGGAAATAGTTCCCTCTAATTCAGTAAGCAATCACCAAAATTTTTGTGGGATCAGCAAACTTCTTCTGATTGATTATACTACTGAGATTCTTAAAATCCTGCAAACACCTTTAATACGTTACTGGGGGGGGGGGAAGAAAAAAGACAAAAAAAAAAAAAAGCGCATTCTAAATGATCCTGAAGCTTTTAGGTACTATCTGGGCTGACACTATCCATATAATAGGTTATATAATAGGTTAATAACATGACTGCTAATCACTGTTTGGGTTAATGTGAGTCACAAAAGGCAGTGAATTTGCAGACTATAAAATAAAAATTTGCAAAACTTGATCTCTACCTGGATCTAGAGCGTGTAAATAATCTCTTATCCTCATAATCACTGGAGTTTGCCAAAGGGTATCAAGAGAAATGAAATGGGAATGGGAATGAAATTGATCTACTGATGTGACTCTGATTTGAGAACAGGCAACTGAAGCAGAACTGTAAAGTATCATAGTTCTGAGCAAACCTCTGGAGGTACACCAAGCACAGCTAGGTGTACTCTCCAAAAAATTAATAGCGTAACAGCCTCCTTAGTGTTAAATTACCCTATGCATTTCCTAGAGTAAACAGTGTTTCTCAAAACCTGCATGCCTTCCATTCATATAATTACCACTGACTTCTTCAAGCTTGTTTCCTTTGTTTCACATTCATTGCTTCTAACTCTGTATTTCCAGCTTCTCCATTTCCTGATCTTTGTTACTGTTTCATGTTTTATTTTGCTCAAAGCTCAAAAAGAGAGTTCAGAAAACTTTCACTAGGACACCTCCAAGAGGATGCCGGTCTCTCAGTAGTGTTTATTATCTCTCAGCCCCGTGTGACATAGACAATGAATACAGAGCACTCAAGCTCACAGATGCCATGCACAGTATTGAATCATTGTAGCATCAGTTCATTTTGCAGTGACAAGGATCCTTAAGATAAGGGTTTAAACTTCCTGAAAGCCAAACAGTACCTGTTTCAATGAAATCGAAGCTTATTTCAAAGTCTTTTATAATCCTTCTCATTTCTCATGATCTCTTTTTCTTTCATCTTTCAATCTCTTTCAACAATCTTGCATATGAGAACGCAATAAAAATGCTCTGATGTCCCTGTTTGTAAATAAAAAAGCATGATGAAAGCACGTATGTATGTGTGTAGTTTACTCCTAGTATTAAGCTATTAGGGCATTCTGCGAAAAAAGTAATTATGATATTATTGATCTTCTATCAGTTTTACGGTTAAGTTTTTAAGGTGTGTAATAATATCCCTGGTATGAGTTCTAATATAAGTAAGATTATTTAAAATTAGCAACAAAATTTAATGGAACAAACTACCAAGAACTGTTAAAGGATAAAGATTTTTCTAAAATCTTTTCTTGTTTTGTTTATTTAGACTGTAATATCTTTATTCATACGCTTATGGTGTGAGGTTACTATGTAGGAGGAAATGTTACAATAGATGGAAGTCTATCACAGCCAGATTTATCTAACCTGACTTCAGTTTGTAAATCTACAATTTCTCTGTATTGTTTTGTTTTAATGTAAAGGCCATTTATTCCAGTATTACCCATGTAGTGTAGTGTCTTACACACAGAATGCCAGAAAGCACTCACTATATTTAAAGGTTTTTGCAGTCACTCATCATCATAGCATCCAAAGGCAGGATTCAAATCAAGATTAAGGCACTTCAGTTTAAATTTTTGCCCATGCATTTGAAGGTTTAGTTACCTAAAAAGAGAAATCTAGTGTCATTTTAGCTGCCCAATGTTTTTTTTCTCTTCTTCTCCACAAACCTCTTGTAGGTTCTTTATGATTCGTCACATCTCTAGAGACCTCTTGGATACACTACAACAAAACCAACCTGACACTGGCTGTCTACATTGGTAACTGAATTACAGCATAGAAGCATAGATTTCCAAGCTACTGGTGCCATCAGTGAAGATCTCAGGAACACTGAGTAAAACCTAAAGACTCCTGGCAAGCTACTACAACTGACCAGCTATGAATCCCCATTTCTACAGCTCACGCACAGGCATCAGTTGACATTTGAGAAGCTTTGATTGTCCTTCCTAGCTGAGGATGGTATGTTGCACAAGCCCTCTACAATGTCTGCCTGCCCCATTAGGATGTCTCAGACTCTATAGGCAGCTCGGCTGGCACCAGGTGCCTGTGTGTATGACTGAAGCAAGTCCCTGATGTCCACTGTGTGGTGAGCTGAACCTGTGTCTGATGGACTCGAGGATTTCCGAGTCACTGTTAGCTCACACCAGGGCTGCTCCCAGCAGGAAGAACAGATGTAGCCATGCTGATCAAGTGGAAGAAGCTACATGGACACTGATCACTCCTGACAGTTGGTCTCAAGGCCAGGAAACAATCCCAGGCACTTCTGTATTGCTTAGTGTAAGTGTGGTCTTACTGGGTAGGCTATTATTTTCAGTCTTTTTGCCTTATAGTGCCTCTGTTTCACAAAGTAGGTTGAGACACATTCACACTCAAGAAGATTTATTAAGAGGCCCTATACATGATGTCATTTTTCAGCTCTAAGGCTGAAATTTACTTCTAGAGAAAATAAAAAATAAAAAAAATGAGAGAGAAAGGGGAGGAGAAGCAATGGTGGTCCCCAGATGAGCATCCTCTCTCAGTGAAAGTTTAAGAACATTTATGGCTCCAATATCCTATCACTAAAATGACAGAGAGATCTATAAGTGCATGGCATGGCTTACATAAATTCAAGTACATTAGGAATTTGGGCAAGTTTTTGGTCTCACTTAAACCATTGTATACTTCAAGTATGTAAATCAGTATCAATTGAATTACTCTTGATTTTTCTGTCTTATTCTAAATGCACCAGTGTAGTCTATGAGTCAGCTTCTTAATTAGAAATCCTAGGGAGACTGAAGCTGGACTGGCATTTTTCACATTAATTATGTTTTGTCAAGGAGACTTGAAAATAAGAAATACTCCATAATTTGGAATAAAATAAAAATAACATTAAAATTAAATCATTTGTTAATCTATAATCTTCATTGTTACAAGTGCTCCGGAGTCTCCAGCAGTGAACTTGAACTTACAGTATAAACGAAAGATTGTTCCAGAGACTACAGAATTCACAGATCATAAAAAACCATTAATAGCATTAAAATAATGAATAGTATTGGAAATAGGGTAAAGCAAGCAAATTTTTGTTAATTCTGCATTTGAAAATTGTATGAGACAGAAGTCAACATCAACCTTTACACTGATTTGACTGTTCTGTCTAGTCCCATACACAGCATCAAAAACAGAGACTGTAACAGCACTGAAATCTCTGCTGCTGGGCTTTTGTGTTTTCAAGAGAATAACAACCAGGTGATTTTTAGTATAGGAAAAACTTTAAATGAATATATTATAGTATTCTACACATACATACCATTTTCATGCAAGCAATAGGAGCTTTATGGTTAATCCCACATTTGAATTGCTTCTTCCTCTCCTCTGCACTCCTCTGCAGTCTCTGGCATGTCTCTCTCATGTGGCTTTTTTCTTCTTTTTGCAAGAGACTGACAAAAGTAGAAGAAACAATGGCTTGTGAATTAAAAGAGAAAATGTCCTGGTTTCAGCTGGGATAGAGTGAATTTTCTTCCCAGTAGCTGGTACAATGCTGTTTTGGCTTTAGTCTGAGAACAATGCTGGTAACAGACCTATGTTTTAGTTGTTGCTCAGTAATGCTTATCCTGATCAAGGACTTTTCAGTCTCATGTTCTGCCAGGGAGGAAGGGCATGGGAAGCTGGGAGGAAGCAGAGACAGGACACCTTACCCAAACTAGCCCAAGGGGTATTCCGTACCACAGCACAACATGCCCAGTGTGTAAACTGGGGGGAGTTACCTGGAAAGGATCAACCGTTGCTTGGGTTGGGCTGGGTATCTGTTAGTGGGTGGTGAGCAACTGTATTATGCATCAGTAGTTTTGTTGGGTTATTTCCTTGCAGGAAGTGTTATTCCTTCCTCTCTATTTCAATGATTAAACTTTTCTTATCTCAATCCATGGGTTTTTAAATTTTTTCTGATTCTTCTCTCTATCCCACTGAGGATTTGGTGGAGAGTAAGCAAGCATCTGCATGGTACTTAGTTGCTGTTTAGGCTTAAACCATAACACATAGTCTAACAGAGTATGGCTGATGGCTTGGAATTGTCCAGACACCAACCTTGTCACTGAGAGGGAGAGACTTTCAGAAGGGGGACTTTCAGGAAGAAGATCATGTTTCTAATAATGCTCAGTTTATAAAAAGAAACGGTAAAAAAAAAATATCTGAAGTAGATGTATGCATAAAACCACTATTATACACAGATGAGAATGAGAAACCATCTTTAAAACCCTAACCCTGCAGCTGGTCAAGGTTAACTCTAGAAAGTCACTCAAAGGACAATTTGGATGATCTTTGGCCTCTGTGAAAGTCAAACAGCATACAGTAATCCCTACTTTTGCCAGTATGGAAAATATTAAATGATATTAACAAAGCATCTGTCTATTCCAATTTCTCACTAGTCTTGCAACCAACTTTCCTGCTGCAAGACTGTGAACTGACTTTCTTTAGCAATGACTAATAGAAAAAAAGCTCTTTCCATAAACAGAAACTCAGATCTAGAATGTCAACAACACAAATTTGTGAAAGGCCCTGTGGCAAAAATAGAAAAAAAATTAAATGGTCAAGGGGCAGGTAATATGGTAAAGAAAAAAAGGTTCCAATGACAAGTGAAGATGGAATCACAGAGTCATAGAATTATAGAATTGTTTCGGATGGAAGGGAACCTTAAAGACCATCTAGCTCCAATACCCTCCCATAGGCAGAAACAAATTCCACTAGACGAGGTGGTTCAAAGCCCCATCCAACCTAGTTTGGAACACTTCCAGAGATGGGGCATGCACAACTTCTCTGGGCAACCTGTTTCAGTGTCTCACCACCCCACAATATCATGTATACATGGACATGTATACACGACTGATAGAAAACCCATAGTTAGAGTGAAACAGTATTTGTCAAAAAAGTCAAAGCACAGTTAAAACCAGATAGATGTTAGGCAAATAGAAGTGATCTTTCAATTGGTTAAATACTGTCCTGCCACCCCTTTCAGAACCAACTGCTGTACAAATTTGATGGACTTCATGGCATTCTGAAGCAGAATGCAGATGGAAGCTGTGTAATATCCACCACATTCCTGGCTGTTGGAGCTCTAAGAAGGGCAGAACCAGCAGGAAACTGCTGGGCAGATATTATAGTTGGGTCTGGCCAAATAATGACTGAGATCCAAGCAGATACAAGTAATGTTGAAGATCCTAATATTTTGCTGACAGTACATTTTCTTTTATTTCAAATCTCTAGACTTCTATGACCCAGCTAGTAGTGCAGCCCAAAACATAAGCTGATTTCTGACACTTCCATTCTAAGCAGCATGAGAAGATTGAAGGTTGTCATGGTTTAAACCCAGCCGGTAACTCAGAACCACGCAGATGCTCGCTCACTCCCCACCTTCTTCTTTCCCCCGCTCCTGGAGGGATGGGGAGGAGAATCAAAAGAATGTAACTCCCACGGGTTGAGATAACAGCACTCCAGTAACTAAGGTATTATACAAAACCACTGCTGCTACCACTAATAATAATAATGACAAGGGAAATAACAAGAGGAGAGGATGCAATTGCTCACCACCCACTGACCAATACCCAGCCCGACCCGAGCAGTGATCTGGGCCTTCCGGGTAACTCCCCCCTAGCTTCTATACTGGGCATGACATGCTGTGGTATGGAATACCCCTTTGGCTAGTTTGGGTCAGGTGTCCTGTCTCTGCTTCCTCCCGGCTTCCCCTCCTCCCTGGCAGAGCATGAGACTGAAAATGTCCTTGATCGAAGTAAACATTACTTAGCAACAACTTAAAACTTCAGTGTTATCAGTGTTGTTCCCAGACTAAAGTCGAAAACACAGCACTGCATCAGCTACTAAGAAGGAGAAAAGTGACTGCTGTAGCTGAAGCCAGGACACAGGTTTTCTTTGTTTTTTAAATAATATTTGCACATGAGAATCATATGCAAAACATTTGCATATGAGAATCATAAGAAGTCTAGGTTCACCTCTGATTTTGGATTATTAATGTGAAATGAACAGTCATTTCACCAAAGGAAGGCCTGCTCAAAACTGGTTAGAAGACAAATTTTGACGCATGGAGGTGGGAAACTAAGAGAAATAATAAGTTGAACGATGGGAGATAGGATAAAAAACAAACAAACAAACAAAAACAAACAAACAAACAAATAAAAACAACAGAGTAGAACTATGTAGAAAACACTATTTTTTCTTCATCAATCATTCAAATATTTAATTTTGTGGACTTTTTTTCAGTTTGTCTGGGGAAAGTTATTATTTTTAGCAAACATTTCAAGAGGCAATTGACAAAAGACAATTGCAGACTAAAAATCATAGTTTTCTCACATTAGAAATGCTGACAACGTCCAAAACTTTTATAGCTTGTGGTGTACATTGTGCCCATCTTTAGGGAGATAGTTGCTGTCTAAATTCTGCAATATTTCTCCCCATTTTCTCACCATCTCCTGCCACAGAGCATCTTGCCTATTGATGTGATCCAGTGAGACAGATTTATGACTTCCCTTGATGTCAGACCCCTTATTCAGCCACCTACTCCAGGTTCTGCTGCTGTCAAAAGCCACTCTGCCTGTATTTAAGTTGCTCGTAAGGAATGTCAAATGAATCAACACAGATTTTGACCTGGAAAAGATTTCCATTTTCAGAGGCTGCTATATTTTCCCCAGTCCAGTTGAAAACAATATAGAAAGTGATAATCAGATGTTCTGCAAAAGCACAGTATCATTGCCCTGAGCTACTAAAGTTTTGATAATGAGACAGCTACTGATACATGGCAAACAGTTGATGTATATATTTAAAAAGCAAGAAAGCCAAAGCATAAAAAGGTCTACGGGTAAACTAGTGAAAATAAAACTAGCTAAATTCCCCACATCTTTCTCCATTAAAAGTTTATTGTCATGTGAGCGATGAATCACCCAAATACATCGGAGTACTTGGTAGTTGGAGGGCATCTTTGTTGACAAGCAAATTGAATATGATCTGAGTCTTTGTAGTTAAAGTCAGCATGTTCTCTTCATTCTCAGAGGGAAAATGAAGTAGGACAGATAATTCCTGATGTGTCTGAAATAGAAACAAAAAAAAACAGATAAACTAAAAGAATTATTGATTTATTGCAGCATGTCTAGAGGTCAGTAGCTTTAGGACTGATGTCACTACTAACTTATGCAAATGTACTTCCTTCTCTTAACCCATTTTCTCTTTCTAAGTTTAATCGTCTGATGCTTTGAGGAATAAACTGGCAAGTGATCCATGTTCCTGCCATCTCTGTATCTATACTGGATGCGTAGACAAAACTCAGCAAGGAGCTATGTTTTATTTAGACAGTTTGCCCCAGTGTGTATTCAAGAAAATCTGAGACAGAGAGTTACAGTGATATCTCCTAATCTGCATAGGTTAGTTAAAAAAGAACAGAGAGCTCCAGGGGGCAAATTCAACTTGCTGGAAAGTGCCCAGTGCAATGAAATCTCAGCTTAGACTCCATACACATTGTCTTCTAAAAATAATAAAAACTAAAAAAAAAAAACCAAAAAAAAACCACCAAAAAAAACCAAACGACAAAACTATAGGTATTTGTATTTGTCCTGAGACATGTAATTTTTTTTCCATTGCCTACAGTAAAGATAATGGCTGTTGACTATTTCTGCACTATTCCTTCACGTTTGCAAAGAAGCAACTTTTATGACCACATTGGAAATCAAGTTAGAATAGACAAGGAAAATATTTTAACCGCTGTTATAAGACGTAATACCCTTTACTGCCAAGCACTAGAAGAGATGAGGAATTCTGCTTTTCTTTCTCTCATCCATATACATGGCAAGGACTTTGTACAAAAGTTGATCAGATATTTTCTGTTACAACTGTGTTTTTACATATTTTGTTCTGTTGTTGTTAAAAAAAGCAAAATTTGGTTTAAATTTTGTAACAAATCTGTACAAGAACAGTGGGCATTCTTAGAAAACTTGCATGTCAAGTGAAATTCCTCTGGAAAAGAAAAAATGTGTAAAATTTTCCACTTGCTCTTTATGGCATAGAGAGTTCTGTGAGCACCTTTTGTATAGTCACTCATTCTGTCACTATCATCCTCCAGTGACTTTGTCTTTAACTCAGAAATAGGGAAAAGGAAATACAGTTTAAAGATAGGAAAATGTGAATGCAAAAATATAGCACTGGCAGGATGTCTCAAGGTAAGTGCATTGGCAGAAACTGCATTTAACTCCCTTTAACTTGACTAGATTTCAAGTTGAAAGTTTCCCATTAGTGCTTGAAATTAATGTGTCATTCAGTTTTCAAATGACAAAATAACATATAGCTAAGAAAAAAAGATACAAGAAGAAAGCAGTATAAAAAGAAAGAATAAAAGTCACCACTCCAGAATGACTTCTGAGACAGTGAATCAGTCAGCCAACTGTCAGACTCTATCACCCCTGGTTCCCGAGATGCAAGAAGGGAGATGGTGCTTCAGTTTGACATTTTTGTCAAGAGCAAAGAAAGCCAAGTCCAAAGGTACCCACGCAATTGTGCATTCATGTTGGAAATATGTCTCAGTTAGGGTGTGCCTGGAGGTCATTGCATCTGAATTAACATGCAGGAATAAGAGTTCTTCAGTGAAGAACAGAACTCGTGTGAAAACAGACACTATAATCAATATTGCGTTCTGGTAAGGACTGTCCAGTCACAGCCCTTATGCCTTAAGTATACAAAAGTGAAGCATACATGGCTCTCCTTTCCTTTCTTCTTCTTTTCTGAGAGTTTATCTTAATCATAGAATCATGGAATAGGTAGGGTTGGAAAGGACCTTAAGATAATCTAGTTTCAACCCCCCTGCCATGAGCAGGAACATCACACACTAAACAATGTTGCCCAAGGCTCAGCCCAATCTGGCCTTGAACACCGCCAGCGATGGAGCATTCACAACTTCCTTGGGCAACCTATTCCAGTACCTCACCACCCTCACTGTAAACAACTTCTTCCTTATATCTAGCCTAAACTTCCCCTACTTAAGTTTAAACCCATTACCCCTTGTCCTACCACTACAGTTCCTAACAAAGAGTCCGTTCTCAGCATCCTTATAGGCCCCCTTCAGATACTGGAAGGCTGCTATGAAGTCTTCACACAGCCTTCTCTTCTCCAGG
>NW_009922351.1:5231-5785 GCF_000696875.1 Nestor notabilis | reverse complement strand
TACTACATAATCAACAATATATAATATATGTCACGAATAGATTAACTAGAAATCATTATTAATTAATAGAAATTATCTATTACTATAAAATCAGTATCGATATGCCTATCAAATGCAATAAATATTCGATCTAATAATCTACTGATTAATATATAAACCGATATAAATGGATATTAAAGAGAAATGCCCATTAAAGATATCGATCCCTCTTAAAATCTGCCTATTAATGATAGGAAATAGATAAGAGATAGCGAAAAACGATCGTATTTTGATATAAAATGTAGGTTTCTGTATAAAATATTGCCTTCGTTCAAGTAGAATACATCTATTAGCTCTAATAACTCAGATATTAAGTCTAATAATACCTTAGTATTCATTCTATCTGCCCATCTATCTATCTATCTACCCATCTATCTATCCTATTAGCAATAATAATACCTAATAACAGCATAAACCCAGCATCAAAAGAGAGCTTAAAAGACACCTTTGCCCAAACCCACCTGCTTTCACCCCAAAAACACTCCCCCCCCCACCAATCCTCCTCACAAGGGCGG
>NW_009922351.1:0-5217 GCF_000696875.1 Nestor notabilis | reverse complement strand
CCCCCCCCCCCCCCCCAATCTGCTTCGCAAGGGTGGGTTTTCCCCCAAACCGCCTGATTTCCCCCCAAAAAGGGTGGTTTTCCCCCCTCCAGCTGCTGTTTTGCAGCCGTTTATGCAAAAGAAGCCCCCCAAAAAGAGGAATTTGCCCAAATCTCACTTCTCGTTTTGCTGCTGTTTCCGAAACCGAAAGCGGGTGAGTTTGGGGCCAAAACCAGCCCAAAGCTGCACCTGCAGGGCCCGAAGGGGCCAGTTTAAGGTCTAAAAACCCCCTTTGAAAGCTTAAAACCCCACAACTTTAAATCCGATTTCTTTGTATTTTTGCATCTTTGCTTTTGGGCGTCTAAAAGGGCCAAAAAGTGCAAAAACTCGTCATTTTTGGGGGGCAAAAAGAGCCCGATTTTGGAGTTTAACTCGAATTTCAAGCCCTGAAATGAAAATATGTTCGTTGGTTATTGGGGTTTTTAAGATATTTCGGATTTTCACCTCATTTTACCCAAGTTTTAGCCATTTTCAAGCCTTTTTATCCATTTCAATCTCATTTTTACCTATTTTTCTATCTATATTTTATCTATTTTCTATTCTTCATCGATTTTTCTATCTATATTTTATCTGTTTTCTATTTTTCTATCTATATTTTATCTATTTTCTGTTCTTCATCGATTTTTCTATCTAAATTTTATCTATTTTCTATTCTTCGTCTATTTTTTATCTAAATTTTATCTATTTTCTATTTTTCGTCTATTTTTCCACCTATATTTTATCTATTTTCTATTTTTCTACCTATATTTTATCTATTTTCCATTTTTCATCTATTTTTCCATCTAAATTTTATCTATTTTCTATTCTTCATCGATTTTTCTCGCAAAATTTCACCCATTTTCTCTTTTACGTCGTTTTCCATCAATTTCAATCCATTTTCAAACAATTTTCAATCTGTTTTATCCCATTTTCCATCTGGTTTTACCTCTTTTCTCTCTCTTTCCCATCTACTTCACGTCTCCTCTTTTCTACCTCCGTTTAATCAAATTTATATTGATTTGAGTCCTGATTTTCTCTATATTTTCATCTATTTTAATCCATTTTTATATCTATTTTCTATCCATTTTATATCCGCTTTAATCTAGTCTTAATACCTATTTTATATCCCCTTCACATTTCTTTTAATCTAGTTTTAAGACCTATTTTATATCCATTTTTAAACCTATTTTATCTATTTTTCTACCTGATTTTCAAGCTATTTCACCCATTTTCCTATTTTCCCTCTATTTTTAATCTTTTTTCCCCCTTTTCTACCTAATTTTCGATCTATTTCACCCAT
Source organism: Nestor notabilis (assembly GCF_000696875.1). Taxonomy (NCBI): domain Eukaryota; kingdom Metazoa; phylum Chordata; class Aves; order Psittaciformes; family Psittacidae; genus Nestor; species Nestor notabilis. The sequence continues at coordinate 3,899 of NW_009922351.1, read as the reverse complement.
TTCTCTGTTTTCTTCTTCTTTTTCATCTATTTTCAGCTACTCTTCTATTGTCGTCGATTTCAACCTATTTTTCTACCTATTCGAATGATTTTTTCTCTATTTTTCTCTATATTCTTTCTCTATCCAATTTTCTATCCATTTTGCCTAATTTTGCCTTTTTTAACCTAAATTTTGATCCCATTTTATCCCTCTAGTTCAATCCATTTCATCTATATCTAAATATATGTATTTAGATATATTATAAAGATATAAATATATATTATTAATATATATTTAGATATTCCCTATATATTTCTCTATCACTAAAAACAACATTAAACTCATCAAACCGCCCAAATTTGCCCTAAACCCCCTTAAATAACCTAATTTCACCCCATTTTTGGCACGAATTGGGTTTTTAGAGGAAAAATCACCCTCTTTTAGGAACTCCCCTTAAAACCTCACTTTATTGCTCCAAAACTCTCAATTGTCTGATAGAGTCCGTTAATAAGTGCAATAAAATGATGGCTAATTCATTAATAATCGGATTAATGGGGAGATTTGGGTAAAAAGAGAGGAAAATAGGGATAGAATTGACAATAATGGCCCAAATTCCTCATTTTAAAGAAAATTGGGGCTAAAAAACTGTAAAAATCCAGAAACTGGGACTTTAAACAGCAAATTTACCCCCCAAAATGGAGATATTGGCTCATTTCTGACTAAAAAATCTATATAAAACACATAAAAATATCTATTTTTATATATAATACCCTACTGAGGGTGCAACAAAAATCACTATTTCTACTTTACCCCGAATCCCCCCAGTTTAACATCGTTCCTTGGTGAAAAACGGCATTTTCCACCCTAAAACCCCCCAATCTCCTGCACAACCCCCCAAAACCTGCCTTTTGGACCCCAAATTTCATCTTTTTTTCCCCAAAACCACAAAAATTTGGGGGGGGGGGGGGGTCATTTTGGCCAACAAATTGCCCTCGATTAGATTTTCCCCATTGAAAAAAGACCCTAAAATGGACATTTTTTTTGGCCCGAATCACCTCTGGATGAGTTTTCTCCCTAAAAAGACCCTAAAAATGGACTTTCTGACCTGTTTTTGACCATTAAATCACCTCCAAAGTCTATTTTTGACCATTAAATCACCTCCAAAGTCTATTTTTGACCATTAAATCACCTCCAAAGTCTATTTTTGACCATTAAATCACCTCCAAAGTCGTTTTTCTCCGGAAAAAAGACACTAAAAATGGACTTTCTGACCTGGTTTTGACCATTAAATCACCTCTAAGTGGATTTTTCTCCTAAAAAACACCCTAAAATGGACGTTTTTTACCCTAAATCTGCCATCAAATCACCTCCAGGTCAATTTTCCGTGAAAAAGACCCTAAACCCAGACTTTTGGGCCTCTTTTTGACCATTACATCCCCTCCAACCTGCTCTATCTCTTAAAAAACACCCTAAAAATCAACTTTTTTGGCCTCGATCTGCCATTAAATCGCCTCCAGGTTGATTTGCCCTTCTAAAAACACCCAAAAATGGACATTTTCAGCCCAAATCGGCCCCTAAATCGCCTCAAAACGAACATTTCCCCGACAAAACCCCCTCGAAACAGACTTTTGGACCCATTTTGCCTGGAAAATCACCTCAAAATCACCATTCCCCCCCCCAAAACGCCCTAAATCTCCCACTCAATGGCCCCAACTGCCCAAATGGGGTCTCCCGCCCTCAAGCCCCCCCCCGCCCCGGGGTGAAATTTGGGCTGAAAAAGGTCAAAATCGGTCAAAACGGGGTGATGGGACGAGGACTTACCGGAGGAGACGGTGACGAAGGTGCCGCTGCCCCACGCGTCAGTACCACCAGGAAGAGCCCAATGGGGCGAACCCAACGTCCTCCCGTACAAAAACCCTTCCCCGGGTTAATTTTGGGGCTCAAAGGCAAATTTGACCCAATTGGGGCCGGTTTTCGTCGAAAAGGATCCAATTTTGGCCGTTTCGAACGCCCAAAGTGGACATTTGGGTCGAAAGGGTGAGAATTTCAAGGTAAATTCGAGGGGTTTCCCCCTCCGGCTGCGAAGAACTGAGATTTAGGTGGTTCCCCCCCAAAAAACGGAGGGGAAATGGGAAAATGAGCCCCAAAATGGAAAAATTTCACCGTTTCAGGGGTAAAAATGATAAAAATGCGACAAAAAGTCCTATTTTTGATCATGAGGCGTAAAGAAAGTGGGGAAAAAAGGCCAAAATGTGGAGGGGAATGAGGAGAAAGGCAAAATTAAGCGGTTATTTGAGGGAAAATCGGCCAAAATGGGGAAAAGAACCCAAAGGTTGGGAGAGAAATGGGTATAAAGAGCGAGAAAATGCCAATTTGGGGTAAAAAAAGGGGGTGAAAGCGAAATATCAACCTTTGGGGGGTTAAAAGTGGATAAAAAGGGCAAAAAAGACACAGATTTTGCATGGAATTAGATAGAAAAGGCAAAAAATGGGGTTAGATCGGGTCAAAAAGGGCCAAAAAGAGGCAAAGAGGGGCCGAGGTTGGGTCAAAAGTGGCCAAAATGGGTAAAATAGGCCCAGGTTTGGGTCAGAATGGCCAAAATAGGGCAAAATTGGGCTGGTTTGGGTCGAAAGTGGCCAAAATGGGCCAAACCAAGCTCAGATTTGGGTCTAAAGTGGCCAGAAAGGGCGAGAGAGGACCCAGAGCTGGGTCCAAAGCATCCCGAAAGCCCAAAGAGGAGCCAAATTTGGGTGCAAAGAGGCCAAAATGGGGCAAAACCAGCCCAGATTTGCTCCGAAAGTGACACCGAAAGGGGAGAAGGTGCCCAAATTAGGGCCTCAAATGGTTTGTGGTCAGGAAGAGGAACCAGAGGGTTCTTGTCACCATCTGTATCACTGTGATAAGCAGCACCCCAACCACTACCAGTATCAGCACCCACAGTGATACAGGAGGGGACAAAATCCCCTGTGGACCAGCCCCATCCTCTGCTGGGTTGAGCTCGTCCATCAAACACCTCCAAAGGGCTCAAAGAACCCCAAATCGGTGCAAAAGGGGCTTTTCAAGCCCCAAAGTCCTCCTGGTTTGGTCAAAATGGAGCTTTCCCACGTCAAGATGTTCCTGTTTCTCCGTCCGAAGCGGCCACGAGGTGAAGAACATCCATGGATCGGCGGGAGAAAGCGGGAACGTCCGTATCTTGAGGTGAAACGCAACTGGAAGGGGGAGAAGACGTGGATTGAGGGTGGGAATGGGCTGGAATGGGCTTAATTCCCTTAGGATTGGGGTTCAAGTGGGGATAAAGGGGGAAACGTTCCCAAGAGGAGGGTGGGAATGGTGGTGTGGGGGAAAGGGTGGTTGACCTGAGGTCCAAAAGGACTCTATTGACAGCTTGAAGAGCAGAAGATGCCTCCAAATGGGGCAGAACTTCATCTGAAGGGGGGGAATAGCGGCGATTGAGGGCAAAAATGGTGGGAAATGGGCGAAAAAGGTGGGAAAATGGGTGTAAAAGGTGGAAAATGGGTGTAAAAGGTGGGAAAAAGGGCAAAAAGGGTGGAAATGGTCATAAAAGGAAGAAAATGGGCATAAAAGGTGGGAATATGGACATGAAAGGTGGAATATGGACATGAAAGGTGGAATATGGACATAAAGGGGGGGAAATATCATAAAAGGGGGGAAAATGGGCATAAAAGGTGGAAAATGGGCATAAATGGTGGGAAATGGATGTAAAAGGTGGGAAAATGGTAATAAAAGGTGGAAAATGGGCATAAAAGGTGGGAAAATGGGTGTAAAAGGTGGGAAAATTGTAATAAAAGGTGGAAAATGGGTGTAAAAGGTGGGAAAATTATTATAAAAGGTGTAAAATGAGCATAAAAGGTGGAAAATGGGGATAAAGGGGTGGAAAATGGTCATAAAAGGTGGAAAAT
>NW_009922350.1:0-23297 GCF_000696875.1 Nestor notabilis | reverse complement strand
GGCCGGAGTCCGTGCTGTCCCGCAGGTACGAGGGTTGTGCCCGAAGAGCCGGGGCTCGCTGGGGACTCGGAGCAAGTTGCGGTGCCCCGAAGCTGCAGATCTTTTCAGGGGAAGGCCTTGGAGAAGGACGAGGGGGATCGAGTGCTGGGGTACGGCTTGAAAGGGGGGCTGGACCCCTGTGGGAAAACTTGAAAACTGTTTCTTTTCGGTAGTGTGTGGCAATAATCCACTTTTATCTGCCGACGAAGTGCGTCTGCATGGAGGCAGTTCAGTGCGTGAGAGCAAAGCTGCCAGGCGCTCTCCTTCCCAGAGCCTTAATCTCCTGTGACACTAAAAGCATCTTTTTAGTCACTAGCTGCGATGGCATAAATAGTGGAATAGGTTCTGGGGCCAGCAAGGAGGTTCGAGTATGTTTTTTCTGTGGAAGATGCAAATTTTTGTATAGATAACAGCACGCTGCTGCTTGTACGGTGCAGACATAATAGCAGTGAGGGCTGCCGCTCCAAGGGGCTGATTGTGCCTGTGGCTCTGGTCTTGTCATCCCGCCTGCCCTGGTGCTACTCGGTGCTGGACGAAGCCCTCGCTAGGACAGCCTAGGTGAGTCGGGGCTTGCTTCAGCTGACCCACAACAGGCTTGCAGGAACGGTGTCCTAGTGTAGCCTGTGTGCTACAGAGCAGTGTGACACTTCCCGACTCTTCCCTCAAATTACAGATATGCATGATTGCTCTTGATTGTTTTCTTATTTGCTGACTGCTTGTGTGTAGGGATTGGAAAGCAGGAAAATCTGTCTTTGATAAATAAAGCCATACTGTAAACCTCACCTTTGTGTTGGCGTGTTATGCTGTATGTTGGTGGCTTCTCACCCCAAATCAAGCTACATTTCATTTGTGTTTGCGTGTTTCTGTGGGAAGCGCTTTGAGAGCTGTGAGTGTAAAAGGCGCTTTGTAAAGGTATGGTGTTATTTGTAATTGCTTGCTGAAGAACATGGTGAAAGAGGTTAACTGTAGTTCAAAGCTATGGAGATTTAAGGCATTTGATATCGTCATAAATATTCTCTGAGGTTGATTTGGGTTTATTTTGAAGTGAAAGGTTGTGTATATTTGCTATCATCTATTTCTTTGTTCATTTATTTATTTTTTTAATGCTAGATTTATCCTCATCTTGCCAATCAGAACAATTGTTTGATGTGTGGTTACAATCTGTAATACTTTCTCACCAGATGACTGAGAACACTTTCACTATGCTTCCTTGTAAATCTGCTTTAAAAAGAGGTCAGATGTTGAAGAGCAGTTATTGACTTGGGAACATATGGTTACAAGCACAGAATAATAGTGTTCATTGCTTGGATGTATGTGTTAAATACTGAAGAAACTGTTTAGACTTGCCCAATATTGACTTTATTTTTAGATGAGCTGTTTCTTTTTCTAACAACCTGACTAATAAAATAATTAATGGCAAACATTCTAATTTCTTTCCTAGCTGGCTACAAGTGTGGTGGAGTATTTTTTTCCATTTTGAACTGTAGTAGTGATCAGAAGGAGATACGGTTATTTGCTACACACGTCATACTGAGGCTCATAGTATTAGATGTTTGAAGATTGCTGTTTGCTTACATGACTGATTTTTCTGGTTTCTTCTTACTACCCTTCATTTCTAAGAAAACTCATGATAAGAAGCTGCATATAGTTATTGTGGATACTGCTTGCCTTAGTTTCTGATGGTTCCTGTGATGCAGGGAGTGCAGATATGATGGCACCTGAGGATAAGAGGAAATCGTGTGTCCTGTTAAAGCAGCAGTTACCTCCTTGCTCACCATTTACAGGGTGTTTCGGTGTCTAACATGTAATTCTGGTGGAGCACATTGGTACAGCAGAGTTGAGCAGAGCACTGTTCATTCATGGGAGTAACTCTGCGTTGGTTAATGGTTTCTGAGGCAGCTGGAGGAAAGCTGAGTGTATGGACTGGAAATGATAGATCTGTTGTTGTCCCTTCAAGCAGTCAGGAAGGGGAGGAAAGGAGAGGGCAGTCCTGTCCCAGCAGACTGCAGCAAACTAGCAGATGGCAGGGAAAGAAAAGAAGCCGCTGTATGTAGAGTAGCAGGAAGACAAAATAGCTGCAGTGTGTCATCCTAACACAGTACGTTAGGATGCTATGCTAGTCAGTGGTGAAACTTCTGAATCTTGCAGTGCTGTGGCTCAAGCTTCCGAATGGGAATACAGGGGTGTTCTGGGGCAATTGTTTTTTGTTTGGGTTTTTTTTCTTTTTTTTTTTTTTTTTTTTTGCTGTCCATAATAACAGTATGAGTCTCCAGCTTTTCAAGAATGAGGATAACTAACCTGGAGGCTCTGGCTCTGGATACCTTTGATACCTAAATCAAACCCTTAAGTTGCAAAGTGGCTGCAGAACAAGGGAGAGCTGTTCTTCCCATGCCCAATGTTACAAGGGTGCAATTTTGCCCATACAGTTGGGTACTGTGTTGTGTGTGCTCATCACCTAGATCTTCATTTGCATTTCTGCAAGCACACCTAGGCTCTCTAGAGGGGAGGTTGTATGAACAAATCAGTCCACCTCACCAAAGAGCTCTGGACTGCTTCAGGGTACACGTATTGCATCCAGTTGTTAGAACTAAAATGTTCCTGGTTCCTCATAGGACTCTTTGCAGCTTCTTCAGGACTGCATTATCATCTGTGTCAATTCATACCATGGTAGTGTAATTACAGAGAAAACCTGGGTACAATAAGAGTATTAGTTTGATTTGGAAAGGTGTTTCTTCATGACAGTCTTTGGACTGCTGACACCAATGTGGCAGAAGTCAGCACTCTGCCATCTGAAGTGTCAAACAAGATGTAAGCGAGATACTGTGGTCCTGTGTTATTACTGAAGGTATAGTAGTGCTCTTAACCCTGAATGCCTGTGGCTCTGTCTGCTTATGAGGGAAAAGCTGGCCAGAGCTGTGCTGGCCAAGCACATTTCAGAAACACTTAGGGGCCTATAGGTGGTGATGGGCACCACCTTGGGTTTTTGGAAGCATCTGGACCAGTCAGTCACTTGGTTCCTGTGGAGATACACATCTGACTTCCCCAGACTACAGAATTCCCTCTTTGCATCTTGGAGCATTTCTGTATAGCTGAACATCTGTCTTCATATTCTGAACTAAATTATTATGTTCCTACTTCTATAACTTCTTTTTTTTTTTTTTTTTTTTTCCCCTGCACATTTCAGCCTCTGCTCTTCATCTCTTAACTTTCTGTGGAGCGACTGTGAAAGCACTGCTGGTGTTGTGGTGATGGTGGATTTATGGGGGTTTAGAAGTGGCTAGAGAGCATATAGTGTGAAGTACTTTGAAGAATTTGACATATCTGTATACCCTTGAAAAGGTAATAATAGATGTATCATGGAGGGTTCTAAACTGTGTTTGATTTTGGTTTTTCTTTAGTGACATAGTGATTTTTTAAAGCTTTTAAAGGATGATATTAATGCTAGTGAATCCACAGTGTTCTCTTAATCTATATACATTTTACCATCAAAAGACTTTTCTGTGATTTCAGTTGCTGTTTTCAGCTGGAATAATAGCATATTGCAGTGACTGGGACTGTAGTGGAACTAATTTCTGCTGTTCTCTATGAAGAGGCACAAGAAAGAGGAGCTAATTTGTATTTTCCTCATTGGTTGTCAAGCTCTAGAAAGATTGTGGAGTCGAGATACTGCTGCTACCCACTTGTGTTGCATCAGATCTCATACTATTTTTTAACATCACTGTGGCTGGTGGCAAAGAATGTGGAGAGGGGGAAAGGTAGATTAAAATTTCAGTGAGCAGTAAGGTTCTGACATTTTGACATCCCAGGAGCTCTGCATTGTCATGCTGGAAGCAGCTATCTATTGCTAGACTCAGCAGCAGCAGAGTAAGGCACAGGTACTGCACTTCATCTGCATGAGGGTGGTGGGACCACGAGGCTGTTTGTTAGGCAGTAAGGAATTAGTGCTGTATTTTTGCCAGAAATAGTCGATTACCTGTTACAAACATCACCTCAATGGAAAGGGGCAATATTTCATCTTTTTCACTATGGTTATAGAAGTTGGCATCAGCAATGAAAGGTTCACAGGGCGGTTAAAAGCTCCTTGGATTGATTACTACAGACTACTATGCTGTGGGGATGTGTCTTGAGCAAATGATAACTAATGGTTTGAAAGTCAGGGCTTATATATTCAATTTACTGCTCTGTCATCCATTATGTGAATGTGGGAAGTCACTTAATTGCATTGTGATTTAGTTTAGCATTTTGTAAAAGCAAGTAATATATGCCTCTGTCACAGATGAGAAACTAGTTTTAGATTGTCTTCACTAGTGTAACAGCAGTCTGGCATAGATGTGTATTAGTCCAATTAAAGGAACTCCCTTTATAGGAGGATTATAGTATAAAAGCAGCACTAGTAAAGTATATCGGTACTTATAATGTACATACATAGATTTTATATATATATATATGTGTGTATGTAAATAAAAAATACATAATGCTGTATTTATAGCAGTCCAATTCTGGCATTGTGGAGTTCAGGGTAGATGAACCACTGCGGTGGGATTTGTAGACTTTGCTGAACAGTGTGGGTGTGGAACTTGAGCTAGCTAATCCAGGGGTGTTTAGATGCCTTTTACATTGCAATTAGTGAAGTGATTTGGATGCAATTTGCATCTGAAAAGGCTGCCTGTTGTTTTGATAAACAGCAGGGCAGTGAAATCGTAGTATATATCATGTCCTTGAAGTACAGGGGTGCAACCAGTTGTGTTCATTTGTACCAGGAGTATTGCAAGGTGCCATATCTTCAAAAGCATCTGTGCTTTTGGTTAGCAAATTTCCCATTTTATTTGGTTACAGGGTACTTATAATTATCCATCCTCTTAAGAATGAACAACCAGCAAGAATTCTCAGCACTTTGGGGTGTTCTAAATGAGATTGTGCAGTCATTGATCAGTGCAGGGGTGGATTGGTTGTTACATGAACTTGCATTAGACTACTTGAAGACAGCTTTAACTTTAGTAAGCCCTGTTTAGAACAGGGAGTTTAGGTGGGGTAATTCTGAATTTGGAATCGGGTAGTGGGACCTACATATATGTAAAAAAAAAAATAAAAAAAATATTATCTTTATTTTCTTGTCAGCCTGTATTAGAGCATTCATTCTTCTCATTCAGTTTTCTCATTGAATCCATTTGTTTCATCTGTTTTCAACTTACTGGGTACAGTGTAAAATAGAAAATGCAGTACATTGCACAGAAGTAGATTTCTGTAGTTGCAGTTATCATTTTCTATGGTGCATGAAGTACAAGGCATTTTCAGAGATGGTGTATTTGATGGAACAGCTTCATAGACAAGATGCTCTTCTCACACCTTAACTGATCCAAGGAAGATGATTTTTCAAAGGATTTATATCGGAGAAGGGATTAGAAGTCTACCCTCAAGCTCAGTATTATCAGTTCAGTTACTCATTTTCCACAGGGAGTGATTCTGGCTGATAAATTGGCATTGTTGCAAAACAACAAAATACAACCTCAGCTCTTGCCTTTGCAATTGCTCCTTGCAGTCTGATAGCACTTTATAAATACTGCAGGAGTTTGGGATCATCAATTCAGATGAAGTTCAAAGTTGGGCTATATCTATCTCTTCGCATTTCTAAATCTGGATAGCACTGACACTTGTTTCAGTTAAATATTCAGCATATATTTGCTGCTACATTCTCTGTAGCTATGCTTGCTAACAGTGTGTTGGCTCAGAGCCTTTCCAAGAGCCCTTGGCTCACAGCAGTATTATTTTATTTGAAGGTAGACCAGTTACAGGTAGATACTGTGTTTTATTCTGAATTCTTTGGAAGAAGGATGGATGTATTGGAGGCAGTTTATTCCCAGATATAACATCATTCTGGTCCATTAAAAGTAAATTTGGTATGCAAGTGCCCATTTTAACAATTGATTTCATAAAGGGAAAAATTTGCTTTGTTTCATAAGCAGTTAATGTATCAATATTTTCTACCACCCATCTCCATTCCATTTTTAATTTTGGTTGAATTGGTCTCCTTGTTTGTTGTCTGTCAAATAATAGATTGAAAACTCTGAAAATGGCAAAGGCTTTCCTTTTAAGTCAGCAATGCTTCCAGCACACCTTGGGTGGACAAAGCAGAAAACATGGAGTGCATGTTTCTCTATTTAAAAAAGAAAAATAAAAAGAGAATGCCTCTTATTAGGTGCATTTATTTTGGCTTCCACCTCTAGGCTTCCTGGATGTAATGTCCAGTTGGAGACAGTATTTTCAGCATTCTAAAATAACAACAAAATCTGCAGATTTAGAAATACATAGGATCAAAATGGGGTGCAGCTCCCCAAGGAAAGGAGAGGAAATGGATCAACTTCCATGGTTTAGCAAGAAGCAGTCTGATCATCTGCCAGGTGACTGAGAGAAGTCACCTGCGGCTAACACCACTGGAACAATTGGAACTGTCCACCCTTAGTGTTGTCTGTTACACAGTTATGTGACAGGGTGAGTACTACCACAGTTGTCACAGATGGAGAGAAAATTGTTCAAGACCACAGAGGGAGCCCTTTTTTGGAGGTGGTACAAAGCCTTGGTGATGCCTGGTTAGCAATGTTCTGCTTAGACTACCACACCATGAGTATTTACTCATTTTATTGAAGGACAGACATAATTGGGAATAGCACATAGTTACATGTATGGAAGAGGACTGCCCCTTTTGGAAATGTCTGTAAGAGTAGTAGAAACTGGAAATCCCAGTCTTCACCAGGATTCCACTTTCCCTAAAGAAGAACAAACAGGGAGTGTCCAGGGATTGGTTCCTTTCTTCCTGTTCTGGCAGGATGAGGCAAAAGAGTCTCTACTGTTTCCATGCCTAGATGTGCATCCATCTTTCATCTTGCTAGTTGCAGAGTGAGAGAAGCATTGAGCTGCACTACTTCAGCATGGGGCTCCCTGTGAGCTGGTACCTCAGAAAGAGGAGGAGTGGGGTCCTTCAGAATCCGTAAATTCTTCCAGCATAAACAAAACTGTTTTTTCATAAATAAAGAGGAATTCGTTTGGCAAAAATCTGAACATTAAGTGAAGTTGCTGGAAGTGTTTATACTTTGTTCCTTAAAAAAGGCAACAGACTGAATGTTGTTGATAGTACTGCAGTGCTCAGCACTTGCAACGAGGGGCAGAAGGTCTGCAATGATCTTCCACAGTGAAAATATTTTTGGAGTAACTGCAGCTACAATTTATGTCCGAAACAGTCATTGGAAGGAGTTTTAGATGCTTTGGGAGCTGTACTTCACTGACAAATTCCATGCTAGGGGAGCAGAACCATGGTGTCCAGAGTGGTACAGGACCCTTCAGTCTGCCACTGCTGCCTGTGGTGTGGCTCCCTATGGGAGGATGCGCAGCCCTATTTCACTATGTCCTCCTCATCTGTCTCAGGAGAGGAACATGCTTGCACAGTCTTGTTCTGTTGAACATGGTGATCAGCAGTGCCATGTGTAATCCCAGTAAGAGTAAGGATATAATACTCCTCAAGAGTAAGGATACTGAAGGAGGTGTCTGGAGCTGAGATAAAAATTCCACCTTCCCAGCTTTTGCCTGATTCAGATGGCTGTTGCATCAGTTTCTCTTTGGAAAGTTATTTCACTAGTCATACAGGTTTCCTTTAGAAGGAAGAAGAGCAGAGGTGAATTATGCAGTGCTCAGGCTGAGCTACACCTGTTAAAAGCAGAGTATAGCTCAGGTTGGACCTGGGGATCCTCTGGTTGATGTAGTCACCTTCATAAACGTGATGTCTTCTACAATATGCTCTGTGTTGTCCCCTAGTATGCACATTGGTAAACCCCCTGTACTTTGAATGTTAGCAGTCTAATTTGTGTTTACAGCAGGTAGGATGAATCACTGGAGCCCTAGCTCTAGGCTCTCTGCCATTCTCCCTGGTGGCCTGTCCCCAGGCAGAGATGGAGCTGTGCTCTCTGGGGGCTATCCTGAAGTTGCTCCATGGTTGAATGGTTGTCACCATGTAGCCAGCAGTTTGTCTGTGTTTATTGGGTGTTAAGTCAGTGCCACAGTCTGCAGGCTAGTGAGAATGCCTGAAACTAGGCTTGGCAGGAGTGCAAGGGAAGGGAAGCTGCCCCACATCACCAGGTGATGAGCTCCGTTCAACTTGCGTGTTAAAAAGCAAGGTGTGATGGGATCCATGAGGACTCGGCATTGCCATGCTTTCACCCTGAAGAGCAAAGAGCATGCCTGTGTCATATCACTGTCTTAATTTTCTCTGCAGTTGTTTTTTCCTCTAAAAAAAGAATGCCATCTAAGAAAGGAATTTGTGATTTTTTTATTTTTTTTTTTTTAAAAAGAAAACAATCTAAAAGAAAGAGAAGAAACCTGGGTGATGGTTAGAGACGATTCTTCAGGGGCCCTGGGGGACCTGTGGTGTAGGGGGCCCACTAAGTCTCCTCCCAGCACCAGCAGTGCCTGGGCTGCATGAAGGGGGTGCCTGCACTTGTCTCTGCCCCAGGGTGCCCCTCAATCCAATCTTGTCACCTTGTCTCCAGCCTTGTTCCCTGCACATCCATCCTGCTGTCACTCCCACAAAGGTGGCCCTGCTCCTGCTGCTCCTGACTGAAACCCAGCAGGAGACGCCTGGCACAGTGGGGAGCAGTTTTACAAACTTCTGTCTTCCAACAACAGGTTCCTTTGGATTGATTATGTTTTGTAGAGCTTCAGATGCAGTCAGTGGCTCCCCCCATGTCACCGTGAACAGCGCTGCAGACACTACTGCGTATTGTGCGAGATGTTTTTGTCTTGTTGCACTGGAGTAGATGAAAAGCTTCAAGATTTGCTATGGGGGAAAATCCTGAAGTATTAGAAAAGATCAAGTGAGCTGATAGTATAACAAGAACAACAGAATTTGTAAATGTGGATATTCAAAGTGGATAATCCAATGAGTGAAGCGCAGCTAAGTAATGCTGTAGAGGGCTTTTTGGTTAGAAGCTGGAAATTTCTTCTTAAGGAGCATTACTCAATTAAAAGTTAATTGCAATTGTTTTCTTTTAAAGTATGCATATATAATCTCAGCTATAATGTAAGCAGTGAATGTGGTCTTTCTATATTACAGGTGAAGCTGAAACTTGGGTGATTCACATGCGCTTTCAACACTGCTTTGTAATTGCCTTCAGTTACATAAACTCTCTGCCTAGTTCTGCTCTGTTCAGTTGAGAGATGATACCTAGAGCTTAATTCTTCAGTGCTTGGAAATCACGACTAAGAAATGCTGTGAAAAATGCACATTAGTGTAAATAATTTGAAGTGCTATAATTTTAAAATGCTTTGCCCTTCACCATTTCTGCTATTTTTTAATTTTTTTTTTTTTTTTTTGCAGCTAATAATTTTGCTTAGAGAATTTATTCCATTTCCCTTTTTAGCTCATGACCTAGCACAACAGTGCAGTGTTTGGGCTTATAGAAAGATGAGAGTTTAATAGGAGTTAAAATAAATTTGTATCATTTAAATAGAAAATAGTGTCTAAATTGGTCTGTATCTGCCTTTCAGAGGTGATTCTATGTATATGCATATTGTTTAATTTGAGCTAGAACTGTATTACTGAGTTTCAAAATGGGTATGTGCATGTACAAATGCGTTTGTGCCCATAGTCGTGTGTGTGCCTGTGTACTTTATAAAAGAAAGAAATGAAGGAATCTGGATTAATATAGATTTTTTAACCTTGGTCTCTATAATCTCTTGCTTAAGGGGATATCTCTTGCTTAAAGGGATATCTCAGCTGCTTCTGGCTCCAGTGAAGGATGCCGTGGCACAGCAATAGCCTTTTCAATCATGAGGCTGGACAGAGCTGGGCTATGGTCTGAGGTCGTCTGATGTCCTTGGTTGCTGATAACTGCCTGCTAGAATGACTTGGGGCAATATTACATGTAGAATTGTGCGTATACGTGTGTATATTATACACTAGGGCACTTACTGTGTCTCCTGTGGGAATGTGAAAAGTGAGTATGTGAAAAGTGAGTAGAGAAAGGAATAGGAAAGTATCTCATTTCTTAAGTAAGGGAGACAGTTTAAAACAGTGAGCTGTTTTAGGAATGAATGTGTAGATTATGCATGTCTATACTTAAGCTTTTCTTGTCTCAATTTTTAATAAAGTATGTTGAGATGGGAAATTTCAATACTTTCACTGTTAAAGAAATTGAGCTTGTCAAACAGCTTTAATGCCAGTGTTTTTAAGAGGCAGTGTTACCTCTTAGGCTAGGAAAGGTTGCCACATGGCTTCACAGTGTTTAAAATGTAGCTTATCAAATGTGCTGGTGGAAGAAAAATTTGAAAAACAGCATATGATTTAGAATTTAAAGTGTCCTCCCTGCACTGTACCCTTATTTAGTTTTATTTTTTAAACTAAGGTTTCTGCTTCAAGCTTGGCATGACCTGGAGGAGATAAGGCAGCACTTCTGTGCTTCTAGAAGACAGTTCAGGTTAAGGAGTATTACGCATGGTTGTTTGCCTCTGCCCTGCTGCCTCTTCCCGGCTGCACCAAAAGAAGAGGTGAGGGATGCTACTTACTCTGAGCAAGCAGTTATACCTCCAGATTCCTGGCTGCTGCCCTGGCACTGGGGAGAGCTGGAGGCAGCTCCAAGCATCCACAACTGGCAGCATGCCTGGCAGTGCTGCACAAGCTGATTCCAGTGGGGTTTGGTACTGTCTCACAGCAAGCTTCTTATCCTCCTTGGCTTTTTGTTTGAGGGTACCTCAAAAGCTCCTAGAGAAGTCTTAGCCATTTGCGCTTTATAGCAAGGAAAGAGAGTGTGTGAGGTATTAATTAGTCTTTTATTCAACAGGGGCTTATGATACAAGATCAGAACTGGGAGAAATGTGTGTGTGTGTGTGTGATGATGCAAATCACAGCAATGTGGTGGTCCTCACCTGTGGAACGTTGTGCTTTAGACACATAATTTAAAAGCATTTGTCTGACATGGTGTGATAAAACCCTGCACTGGGTGAAGTGTGGAGCATGGTCTGTCTGTACCATCCTTGTCTGTCTGCTCTGGAGGTAGTCATGTGTCCTCACTGTGCCCCCCTGCAGCCTGGAGTGATGCTGACTTTTGCTTCTGTCCTTTGCAGTCTGAGTTACGAGAGGCAAACATGGCACAAGCACCCACAGATCCAAGTAATGTGGAAACTGCTGACCCAGAGGAGAGTTCTCCAAATATGATAGTCTACAGAAAGGTAAGGATTTGGAGCTGTTCAATAAAATCTCTTCTTATGTGGTTGGCTTGTAAAAGGATCCCATGCCCCTTTTGAATTCAAAGGTATGTTTTAGGCTGCTTGGATGAAGAGCTGTGAAATAGTTTTCAGAAAGTAGTTATTTAAAACCATAACATTTGAGAGCCTGGAAATCTTATTCTGTCAGTAGAAGTATTTAAGCTTGTTTGTATAAAATACTTGAAAACAAACTATTAACTTGAAATTGTAACTTTTTGTGAATCATTGTGATGTGACTTTAGCTAATCATTCAACTTTGCTAAATCTAGCTAAAATAATTGTACCTATCTCCCAAGTTTTATCACACTGAGTGTAAAGCAGCTGGCATACAACAATCTTTTAGTACATTTTTTTTCTATTTTCATATTGTGATTTTTGTTGCATACTAGTTGTTATTACTTCCTGTTTTGCACTGCTTAAATTAAGAAAGAAACCTCTCAAGTGTTAGTGAAAAATGAATTACAAAAGTAAATGAATGACAAAGGTAAAATAACAGCAATGCATGATGAAATGATGTCAAACATTCTTTCTGCATGGTAAAATGTCTTATTCTGAAGTACTTTGGAGGCAGATGAAGGAAAGCAATCTACTCATCCATTTTTGCTAAGGCATTGTTTTACTTTGGGCTAGGTGTATCTGTATGAAATTGAGTCTTTTTGTAATTTAATGAAATCATGTAAATATGTTTTATTTAGTCTGCAGAAGTTTTTTATGTAGCATGTGGAAGTGTTGTATGGTTCTGACAAAAAAGGATTTCTTGCATGGCTCAAGTAAGGTGCCATTCTGTTAATGTAACAGCTACGGTGCTAGCTCAAATCAAGTTTCCTCATGTATGATCCTGAGTAAAATCTGTATTTTCACTCATTTTTACACCTTATAAACCAGCTATAAATAACTGAGATGTGTTGAGTGAACATGGTTCCGTTTTCTGCTTGCATGAGTGCAATCTTGATGACTGTCATGTGCTGAGAAAATAATTTAGGTTTCATATAGAGCATAAGTTGTTTAAAGTGTTACTTTCTGATAACCATAATTTTGGTTTAGTTGTTGTATCTTTGGTTTGGAATCTGGAATTGTTAACATGGGAAAATTTTCTGGGTAATGTGTAGGCTTGTTTGTTTTGAATGTGTTATGAACACACTTTGGCTGCTAATTTGGAAGTAGCAGTACTCGGTTAGTCAGATTATCTTTTTAGAACCTGTTTGCTGAGAGGTCCAACACCCCAGCAGGTGGAAGCAGATATGGGATATGAAAGAAGTTTCTTGTTGCATGATCAGAATTAGGGCATTGAATCTGTGACTCTGCACACACGTACCTATGCTTGAAGATACTATGTTTTATTTGAATGTGTCTCACTTTCTATGTATCTCATGGCATTTCTACTTAAGGATTTCTCAATTTCTTTGCCTTTTAGTGTTTCATTATTGTTGCTGTAGAATAAGACTTGCCAATTCTGTGGTATCAGCGGGGAACATACTCATATCATTTGATTCATCTCTCCTTACTGGTGTTCTTTATATGTCAGTATTATCAGCCCTTTTTGAAACAGTCATTTGTCAAAATACCTAGTTATCTTTTAGAATGGCATGCCCCATGCATTGTTCAGTAATACTGTATTCTGTATTGTCAGTATAAAACTAATGCATATCTGCCAGGTTTTTTGTTAAGGTTTTTGTTGCTTTTATGAATAGGGTTAATATTACCTATTCTTCAACGTTAATTTCCATTGGTGAGTGACTCTCTGAATCTAATTTACTGTTTGATATTAGTAATATGTGTTACACATCAATTATATGTTCCTTAGTGTTGAGAAATCATATGCAAAATCTGAGATAAGACTTTTATTCTCTTGATTATCTCTCCTCTCCAAATGAGTGTTTAGCTCTTCATCTCTCATTTCCTTTCAAATGGCTTGATTGCCAGTAATGAATGAGAAAAACATTGCACTGGACTCCCTGAAATACAGAGCACAATCTGCCAGCATACCATACAGTTCAGGGCTGGTGGTGTGTCACAGTTGAAAAAAAGGCTTGCTTCTCACAGCAGACATCCTGAGATGCAATTGCTGATCTCCCTAATGAAGAAGAAATAAGGGTGGGCTTCAGTAATGGGACCACAGTAATTCTTGCTGTGTCAATTACTTTATTGCTTGACATACTGTCATATTTTTGGGTTTTGAAGGAGGAAAGTCCTACAACTACAATCTCAAATTGTTTATGCTTTGTTTACTGAGACTCACTGAGGTCTATTTGAATTTCATAAGTCAAGTGGATGATTGTCACAGCCTGGTTTTCTTTATAATCACTAGTGAGAGATTCACACATCCAAAGGACAAATCAGGTATGAGGTGATGCTGAGTGTCCCTTTGGAACAACCTCTGTCTGTTTTGTTTATGGAGAAAGCCTAGAACAGGCTGTTCTCTTTACTTAGGTAGGTAAAGCTAAGTGGGATGGATTTTGGCCATGCAGAACAAAATAAACTAATTTGTTTTGACTCCAATTAGTTTGTGATATTCTCTGTGGACTTCTGCAAGCAAATGGATTCCAACTGCTTTGATTGCTACAGCAGATGGTCTCAATGAGACAAGTCTTATTTTCTTCTACCTTCAGGGTTAACCTTTTGGGGGCTGATATTTACCAAATTGTGAAGCATGTTATTTTTTTAATCCAAAATGCTGAATGTTGCTCTGCTGTTCTGGGAGACATCTGTGTGTGAATTGGGTAGGTCAGATACAGTCATTAGGGTGGGTAATATTTAGGGTGTAATGTGCCTAACGCTACACTTGTTAAAATGAATTGTACCCTAAACTACATGAGCTGTATTAACTAGGTCTCTATTGACTATCATGGGTGCCTTGACACCGAGCTGTTGGGTACTGATGTCATATACTAGACATCTATAATTAAGCAAGCTGCATCCCACTTGTAGGATCTATGCTTCCTCTCATCTCTCTGTATGTCTCAGTACTTAGCCCTGGGCTGGTTATAGGGCTATGAGTAGTGCTGCAGTAAGGATGTGCTGTCATTTATTTTGTGTGGCATAGTTACATCCAGTGAAAAATTTAAGGGTGCTGCAGAAATTGCATTGCCATTTAAGCACTGCTCTGTGAGTAAAATGTAGACACCATATTTTCTTTAATTAGTCTGGCCACATCTGGAGAAGATACTGATACATTTTTTTTATTGATAGAGGAAGAGTGATTTTTATTGATTGATTGGAAGGGTGGTACATGGTGCTTAAAAAGACTGTTTGAGATGCACTACCCTCCTTTTTATGGGAGCAGATGATGTCAATACACGAGGGCTTCTGTGGAAGTGAGTGATATCCCAGTCCTCACTTCAGTCTGTGAGTGTTGTGTGGGTGCTACAACATGGAAGGAGAAAAATGCAATAGAAAGCGAGTGAAAGGAGAAAAACACACAGCAAGCAAACAGTAACAGAAAATATAAATTGACTTTAAAGGCCGGTTGCATTCCCTTGAAATCCAGCCACCCTTTGTTGTATTTCTGGCTTCCAAGTGCTGATTACTGTGTCCCAGAGGCCCTTTGGCTCATTGTTCCAATAATCCAGGTCTGAAAATTCAACTTCTGCAGACTGTATTGGAAGACAGACAGTTCAAGGATACCTTCTGGCACCAGAGATATTAGGTGACCTATTATCAAAATAGTTTGGCAAATCAGATCCTCTCACAGAAAGCATGGTGGAAAAACATCATGACACTGAAAGAAAAAAAAAAAATAAAAAAATGAGGGCTTGACTAAATAAGAACTGAAAATACCAATAAGGAAGAATTGTTTAGGGGTACCTGGGGAATATAACAAGAAGGATGAAAACATAGAAATGAAAATCTAGATTGGATGGCAAGGCATTCATGTTCCTGAGAGAGTTCTCTTAGCATGGGGTAGAGTTCACAAATTGTACTGTTAGAGATGTTTAGAACAACTGTGAGCATGCATGCTCTGAGGGAGATCAAAGGTTATTGTCAAAGAAATGACCTGGGTTATCTGATGTATATTTCCATCTCTGCTTAATTTTGCCGGGAGTGTCTTCTATATCTACTTGCTAATGCTGGCACTTAGTGGGTTAAATTTTGAATTTTTGTGGTTACTCATCATAAATCTTTTGAACAAGCAGGAAAATCTAATTTCCAAAGGCAATTACTGTTCTAAGTAAATGTAATACAAACTTGCAGCTGCCACAAGATGCTTTCAGAAAAATCTGAGTTGTTTGCTACCTTCAGCACTTGGCAGCTTTACCCTCTTTTTAAATGCTGGTTTAAGATGTGAATTGTAATCATTTAAAAAAAATAACAGGCAACCTTATGTTAACAGCTTTTCTCTAGGGAGATTTCAGGGTTCCAGTCATGGCAAGTAGCTGGAGTGTTGCTGTCAGACCTGGTCCAAAGTGGTGATAGGGCAGAAAATGGGAGAACAAGCAGTTGTGAAGACAGATGTACACATGCAAAAAATGCAGGGACCGTGAAGCAGAAAGATGGGGAAAAAGCTGTTGTTAAAATTGGCTGTTCAGATTTCAGACAAAAAGAAATACTGTGTTGGTATTGGGAGCTAGTCAGAAGACCAAGACTGCTATTTGTTTGCTCTTAAGTTGGGCTAAATGACACATGAAAAACTACCTCCATGGGACACTGCCAAGCAATCCAAACCAGACAAAGCTCATAAGGGTACAGTCCAAATCATGACATGGCAAAGAAAGAAAAGCTGCAGTGTGTTAAAGTGAGATGGATTTCATGCATACAACTTCTATACTTTATTATATGAAAGCAGTCTGCATCTTTTTTTAAGTTTTCTAATTATTTCAAGGTTTTATGCTGTTCCAGTAAGAGGCAGATGAACCTAAAATGCATTTAAAGTGTTGAATCTTTTTGGCATTCTAATTATTTGTCCCTTCAGTTATATTTTAGGGTTCTGCTGCATATAAAGGCCTTGAACCATATTTTTGAACATGAAATCTGAGATTCTCACACAGTCGATTCTGTTTTGTAACTGGTTCTGTAAAATAAAATTGTAAAATTATGATAATGAATGAGTTGATAGCACTGCAGACCTATAGTCTTTAAATTTATTCAGAGATTTTTCTGTACTATCATTATACTTTAGGGCATTTTAAGCCATCTTGCTCTTGACATTTCCTGATTCTTACTCTATTTCCAGATAAAAAGCAATAACCCAGGTTTAAACTCATATAGCAAAATCTTGGAGAGAGGAATCACAGTAGTGGCATTAAATTTAGCCCTACAGAGAGAGAGAGGCTGTACAATGGGGGTCAAAGATGGGAATGGCTATGTGCAATAGATCTGTTGTGTGGGAGCAGGAGAGAACAGAGGCCCAAGTATGCTGCACGGTCGTGGTCCAGTATTGTGCCAAGGCAATGAAAATGAAGATATAATCCCAGAGTGTCTTGGAGAAATGTTTCCAGGGGAGTGCAAAGGACCAGTGGTATGGCCTCATGAAGATCATAGCGTAGTCTTCTCTGTAGTCATCTCCTTTCTTCAGAAAACATGACCTGGTTACACAGGATGGGCTAGAAACAAATGACTTATTTAGCTGAGCAAAACAAAGTGATGTAGGAGAGATGCAATTACACTCCTAGAGTGTTCTAATGGATAAATGTCAGGCAGGGAGAAGACCCTACTAAGTTGAGGATAGTACTAGTGTGCCCAGAAATTATTCATTTCTGATGAAAAAATGCAATCGGTATAGGAGGTGGTTCCTAATTCTCAGGAAAATAGAGGTCTGGAGTCTGGAGTAGTATGGCCAAGGGAGCCAGCTGGCTTTAGGATAGGTGTAGGCATGTTTTTGAAGAGGCTGATGTGACATTGTTTCTTGCAAAAGTGAAAAAGTAGACACAATGACCAAAGAAGACTTTTTCTAGCTTTACGTTTGTACCTTCTTCACATTGCCTTGAATAGAGACTAAGATACCTGCAAACACCTGTTATTTGTTGCAATAGCAAACAATTTGTACTGCGTAAGTTTGACACATGTCAATGTTCTTGAACAAAGTTAATGCCGATGACCTTGACTGTAGCTGTTAGGGGAACTTTGTGGTAAGGCTAGGCACTGTGGGTTTGATTTCTGGATCTATTAGATGTGTATGAATGATTAATGATCTAAGGCATTTGTGTAAAATTGCAAGTTAAGGGCCCAGAGGACTTCAGAAGCTGACCTGCATCATTGTTTAGACACAAATAAAGCTGTCATACAAGTGGTAGGAACAGGTTTTTAGAGTCAGGTGAAGATAACCTGCCTGCAGGAAGGGCTTTTAGACACTTCGTGATTTGTTGTTTCTTTGCATCATTTGTCTTGCAGTAAAAGTTAAGACTTTGCTGAGGTTAAAGATTCAGATTAGTTCAAAGTTACAGATAGTGAAATGCATGTAACATGGTAGGTAAGTAGACCCTCAAATAACTATTTTCTTGGTTTTAGATATATACATACATATATATGCATATACACACATGTACATACATGCCTTTTGAAGTAGTGATGATGAACAAATAATTGTTTTTCCTGGCTATATCATTTAGCCTAATATAGGAGATATATTTATCTTCTTAATGTCTTATATATGTTCTAAGAATGTATGTACGATATATTTTATTATATATCCTTATATGCCTTAATTTTTTCCACTGAAATAATGCATGTGCTGAATAAATAATTTTCATTTTACAGATATGAATCTGTCTTTCCACTTTTGGAAAAGGTAGCATTAGCTCTTGTGTATTGTATCCCTCTTTGTAGTTAGATTTTGGTGATAAGGCTTTTTTTTTCTTTTTGTGGTGTATTTCCCCATATTCAGAAGCAGCTGTCTTATTTAAATTTATTTAGTTTTCTTTCCTCTCTAGCTCATCTTTTCTCTGTTCCTGTTTGTAACTGAAACAAACTGTGTCTTGCACCCATAAAAGTCTAATTACAGTGATCTATTACTTTAGCTGATCTTAGAGGCAGAATAAAGACAAGCTAGGACCAATAGCTATGACAACTTCAAAGTATATTTTTAGCAAAGCAACCAGTGCAAATTTAGAATACAGAGATAAAAAGGGAAGGCTCAGCTAGAGGGTAAGATTATGCTATTCTAGCTGTAGCACTTAGCGCCTTGCATTTTTAGAGATGGCTTTCTTTTATTCCTCCAGCATCTTTCTCGTGTCATTCTCTGTGTATTTGTTGTCAGCAGTTTAAGTTATGGTCTGGGAGTATTTTCACAATGTTTGTTGATTTACTTTTGCATGGTGTTTTGGGCAAGATGGAGAATATGAGTGTTTTCTTTGTGCCTGAAGCATTATTTTAGCCATGGGATAGTTGCCTTTGTTAAAAACAAACCAAAATGAAGTAGTGTAGTAGGGAGCTGCCAGCCTGACTTGTTCCAGGAGGCACCTTCTGGCTATTTCAGTTGCAGTCTTGAACCCTAATATTAAGATGAAAGAGAAATAAGTTTGTGTGGAAATGGGAAAAATGCACATGAAAACATGGTTTTTGTTTTGTTTTATAACTTCAGCTAAACCCTTATTATATCCTGATTAATAAAATATAACTTCAGAGGATCACGAACTTATTTCATAAGGCTCTGCAATAAAGTTTAAGTGGGAGGATTAATTTCAGTAAATAGAATTACATGTACAGGACCATAAAAATATGCAAATGAAGTTCCATTTAAAACCTCATGTTTTGCATCCTAAGAGATTTTGAAGCACACTTTCTTTTTTTCATGAGAATCTGTCATGCCATGTTCAAGGGGAAGCAACTACGTCTATTCTTTTTTCTTTATCGCTGCTGCTGTTGTCCTGCATCTTCTTTTTCCTTGTCTCTCCAAAGTTAAATGAATTGAAGACAATGAAAAGTAACTGGTTAACCAGACACTGAAGTGCACAGGTCTGCTTAACAAAGAATTTGATTCTTATTTTTGACTATGTTTGATATTTTAATTCAAAGGCTACGTGTCTTTTGGGGGGAGAGGGAGAGGAGAATGAGCAAATGTGTTTATTTAAATATGATGTCTCCATACTTTACTTTTCTTTGATGTTAATGGAGGTCATTAATATTACCTCGCATTAAAGTGTTTGGAAATTATAATTTGGACCGGTAATCCAGTGCCTCTGAAGGTAGTGATACATACTTGTCACACACACAAGAAGGAATAATAAAATACTATATGAATTTTTTCTAATGCTCTAGTTGAGGGCAGAATAAGTGGAATAGCTAGGAAGAAGAATTTAATCAAGAAACACCTTAATGAATTATTCAGATCTGTTTCTTGGCTGAGAGAGCAAGATCAACTTCAATTTTGTTCATGTCGATTTTGTGAAAACGGGGTTCTGTGAGATTGAAGTCCAATCAAAATGGTTCTGTGGTTATGTTTTTAAAGTCTAAATGGAAATGATGTTGTGTACCAGTCTTCTCAGAGCATAGTGCTGCAGATTTCACTTCTGTTCTCCTCCTCTACCAGCTATTTTGAGTTACATTTTTCCCCCATTTGCTGAAAATAGCTTTGGTAGCCATTGCACATTAAGAATTTTCCTCTCTGGCTCCGTTACCATTTCACATGTTTTTTCTTTATGTCTTGCACTAGTTGGCAGTTTTAGCAGGGAGACCTGGAACTGGAGGGCTGTGGAGGCTGTTTGTGAGCACAGTTCTCCTCTGCTTGTTGGCATGACCATGGCTACAGGACCTGATTTGGTGGTGCCCCAGATGAAGAGAATATTTCTTTCACTGATGCTATAATTAGATGCCTTTCCCCATCAGTAAATCCACACAATTTTGTTAAATATTGCTTGTAGCTACATAAAAATTTGCTCATTCAATAACTTGCACAAAATGTCACATAAACCTTGGCAGCACTGGGTTATTGTCACTTGCACTGTTCCCCACAGGGCTTTTAATAGTAAAATTAACTGGAGCTCTGTTAATTATATTTTCTTTCTATGCGTGGAAAAACACAGCTACCATAATGACACTACTGTTGTCTGTATGCTGAAGATAGTCCAAGCATTGGTTTCTGTCTGGAAAGTTATCTGTGGAAAAACAGTAACTAAAGCTACTATTTTTTTCCTTTTCTAATAACGTGAAAGCATCTGGTTTTGGAAACGAGGAGCCTAAGTGCTTTTTAACTTGGTCATCTTATCAAGAAATGTGACCTAATTTGGTAGTGATATTTTTTTTTTAATAGTATTTTTAACTTGAAAGCACTTAAAACATGTTGAGTTTTAACAAGTTTTCCTTTCTGCATGCAATAAGGAAACCTCTGTTTCCTTTTTAAACAATAAAAATGGTGTTTAAATTATTCATCATGTATTTAACACCAATGGTGCTCTCTTCCTCCTACATAAGAGATGTCAGTGAGTTTCAAGGAGCATAGGAAAGACCTTGACACAAACTTGCATGAAATTGTGACAGGCTGAAATTTTTGTGGTGGTGGCCTATGCTCTAGTTCTGTCTTTGCTGAGGTGTTTATTTTGTGTGTGTGTGTGTGTGTCTGACATTTCTGACTAACAATGTTTGAAGGAAAAATACAGGATTGAAGGAGAATGCACCAAAAGAAGGCGGGAAGGATAAGCAAACTGGAAGGGTGATGTTTTTTCAAGAGAGTGTTAAGACTCAAGAACCAGCATTTGCTGACTTAGAATGGCAAGAGATATTTAGAAGTACTTAAAAGCAGTTCTTCACCAGCCTTTAAAGTATCTGACTCTACTTGCAGGCTGGATGCAAGCTCTTACTGTAGTCTGTTTTCATCATTGTCTTTAACTGTAAACTTCATAGAATCATAGAATGGTTTGGGTTGGAAGTGGCAATAAAGCTTATCTGGTTCCACTCCTCCTACTGTGGGCAAGGAAAGCTTCCACTAGACCAGGTTGTTCCAAGCCACATCCAACCTGGCCTTGAACACTGCCAGACAGCCACAGCTTCTCTGGGCAACCTGTGCCAGTGCCTCACCACCCTCATAGGGAAGAACTTCTTCCTTATACCTGATCTAAATCCCCCCTCTGTCAGTTTAAAACCATTCCCCCTTGTCCTATCACTGCATGCCCCTGTAACCTGATTTATTTGCAAAATGTTTGGCCATAGAACGAGGTCTTGAGTCACCTCTGAGACGCAGGGAAAGGCATACTGAAGCTATGTGCTTCTACTCCATTTTGCAGTTTCCTGATTACTCCACCCGTGCTCCCTGTCTTTCATTTGACAGTCTTGCTGCTCTCACAGTGTAGCTGTTTTAAGTTGGTGGAAATTAACTGAAGATTGGGTGCTCTTTAGGGCACTGTTGTCTCAATAGCACTGAGTTCATCTGCCAGGCTGAGGAAGAGCAATGGAAGGGAGATGTGGTCACAGCATGTACCCTGTGGTGGACACTGCTTTACTCCCCTGATCTTGATGCATTCAGCTTAAGCACTGAGAAAAAGAGTCAATGACCAGAGAAACCGTTTAAATATGTTAAGTTTCAGATTGCTTCCCGGGGCATTCAAGGACAAGCAGCTGAGATGCTTCTTTTTAAATGAATTACAAAAGCACACAGGAATGGGTAAACTAGATCCATTAGTTTAATTATTTTCTCCCTAGTGTCTTAATTTTTTTTTTATACTTCCTATGGCAGTTGACCAGCTTTCTCTGTGGCAGCTGTGCTACTCCAACAGTATTTTGAACAGTGCAAGCAAAATCCTTGGGCTGGGAAACTGGTTAATGGAGGGGGATTGTAAAGAGGGAGGAAGCAGCTGTATTAGCATCTAGGCTCACACCTCACAGCCAGACTTGAATCCAAAGCCTAAGAAAACATCAGCAGTTTGCTCTCTCTTTGTGGGGCTGTTGGAAATCATTTGATTCGGGTTGATTTTGTAGCAAACAGACACCCCTTGCAAAAGAAATTACCCTGGAGATAATGAAGTAGTATGAATTGAGATGTCCAGAAAATACCAGTTTGTCTATCTTGGCTCTGATGGCTTTGGGTTCTGTATGCACAGGACCGGACAGTTTGATGCTGTGGGAAATTAGCACCTTAGATGGGAAGACAGCAGCTTCATCACAAAGGGAACCCTCTGGCTCCCTCGGTACCCCTGTGCCTCGCCAGGATTAACTCCTGAAGGGGCTTCTCAGATCTTCTGTTTGTCCCCCTGGTGCTCAGCATTTTGGTTAGAAATCTCACCCAGATCTTGAGTTATCTTTCAATTTCAGTTCAGCAAAATTTGAGGAGAGCTCTTGGAAAAGTCAAAACCCAGTCAAAACCCTGTCCTGCGTTTGGGTTGAAGCTGGAGAGTGGTTGTGAGGTGCACAGGGAATCACTCTTATGTTGCTACCATCCATGAAGACTAAGCTTCACTAAGTACTGGCTGCCTCTATTAAAAAAAAAAAACAAAACCCAAACAACCAACACCAAATAAAACCACAAAGCAAGAAAATAAAATCCAGAGAAAAACACCATCAGCAACTAAATAGAATGAAGATTGCTGACTATGTGTGATCAAAATGGCTATTCTTGGTAATTGCCTGATTCAAGGGGACTGCTGGAAAGGACTTTCCCGCTGCCTCTAGTGATCAGATTTAACTGGCAGTCCATGTGGCTGCCTTTACCTGGAGCACTGAATGTTTCTTCTGTTCTGCACTATTCTGTCTTTGGTAACCCAGTGACCTCCCCCTCTGTGTCCATGTGTGTTTACTAAGTTTGGGGTTTGTGTGGGTTTTTTATTTTGGTTGGTGGGTTTTGTTTTTTTCGCTTTGAACATTGCTGCCTTAGACCTTAATCATTCATTGCTAATGCTGGAATCTGATCCAAGAAATGTCTTTTTACCTCTGTGGAATGCTTAGTGTACAAAACTTGAATTATTGCAGACAAAATGTTTACCTATTGGAAATCGGTCCTGTCTTCCTGGATTCCTAAGGATGAGACCTTTGAAAGAAGCATCTGAAACATTTAATAAGAATTGTTGTTCATTGTTAGCTCAGTAAGTTTGCAAGCAGCTGAACAAATAGCTGAATCATTATTGTCCTGGGTTCAGCTACAGCAG